>NC_135870.1:27125237-27307737 GCF_031162955.1 Sander vitreus | reverse complement strand
TATCTCAACGAATCCTAAAGATATCACTGCCACTTTCCAATCCTTTTATTCAAAGTTGTATGAATCCTCCTGAAATCCGGATCCGACACAGTGCCAAAAGTTCCTGAAAGAGCTAAACCTGCCTCTTCTCGACCCAGAGGAGGCAGAAGAACTGGGTCAACCTATTACGTTAGAGGAGCTCAAATCAGTGTTAAAAACAGCTAAGAAAGGGAAAACACTGGGGTTCGATGGAATTCCATCAGAACTTTTACTACAGTACTTTGACACACTAGGACCTATCATTTTACAAACTTTAACCTCGGCCATAGAGAGGGGCACCTTTTCATCAACAAACCAACACTGCACTAATTTCGGTCATACACAAAAAGGGCAAAGATCCTACGGAGTGCTCGAACTACAGGCCCATCAGCCTCGTTGGGACTGATATTAAGCTTTGTTCCAAAGTCTTGGCATTATGCCTAGAATGCTTCATTGAGAAGCTAGTCCACCCTGACCAATCAGGGTTTATACCAAAGCATCAAGCTGCAGACAATATACAGTGGGGAGAACAAGTATTTGATACACTGCCGATTTTGCAGGTTTTTCTACTTACAAAGCATGTAGAGGTCTGTAATTTTTATCATAGGTACACTTCAACTGTGAGAGACGGAATCTAAAACAAAAATCCAGAAAATCACATCAATTAATTTGCATTTTATTGCATCACATAAGTATTTGATCACCTACCAACCAGTAAGAATTCCGGCTCTCACAGACCTGTTAGTTTTTCTTTAAGAAGCCCTCCTGTTCTCCACTCATTACCTGTATTAAATGCTCCTGTTTGAATTTGTTACCTGTATAAAAGACACCTGTCCACACAATCAAACACACTCCACCTCTCCACAATGGCCAAGACCAGAGAGCTGTGTAAGGACTTCAGGGATAAAATTGTAGACCTGCACAAGGCTGGGATGGGCTACAGGACAATAGGCAAGCAGCTTGGTGAGAAGGCAACAATTGTTGGCGCAATTATTAGAAAATGGACGAAGTTCAAGATGACGGTCAATCTCCCTCGGTCTGGGGTTCCATGCAAGATCTCACCTCGTGGGGCATCAATGATCATGAGGAAGGTGAGGGATCAGCCCAGGGCAACTAAGGAGTGGCTCCGTAAGAAGCATCTCAAGGTCCTGGAGTGGCCTAGCCAGTCTTCAGACCTGAACCCAATAGAAAATCTTTGGAGGGAGCTGAAAGTCCGTATTGCCCAGCGACAGCCCCGAAACCTGAAGGATCTGGAGAAGGTCTGTAAGGAGGAGTGGGCCTAAATCCCTGCTGCAGTGTGTGAAAACCTGGTCAAGAACTACAGGAAACGTATGATCTCTGTAATTGCAAACAAAGGTTTCTGTACCAAATATTAAGCTTTTCTGATGTATCAAATACTTATGTCATGCAATAAAATGCAAATTAATTAATTAAAAATCATACCAATTGATTTTCTGGATTTTTGTTTTAGATTCCGTCTCTCACAGTTGAAGTATACCTATGATGAAAAATTACAGACCTCTACATGCTTTGTAAGTAGGAAAACCTGCAAAATCGGCAGTGTATCAAATACTTGTTCTGCCCACTGTACGCAGATTACTCCATGTAATAGAAGAAGCCAAAAACCTTCCAACAACGGCAGCAATTTTATTACTGGACGCGGAAAAGGCTTCTGACCGCCTAGAGTGGAACTATTGGCAAGTAATGGAGAGGCTTGGTTTGGGAGCCAAATTCATTGACATGGTACGTACTTTATATGCGAATCCCACGGCCATAGTCTCAACCAATGGCCTGCATTCACAGCCATTCCCCATTGTGCGGGGCTCGAGACAGGGATGCCCGCTATCTCCCATGCTATTTGTGATCTCTCTTGAACCGTTAGCCCAAGCCATAAGGCAAAATAAAATATGTAATGTCCAGATTGAATCCAACTCAGACTCAGTATCGCTATTTGCAGATGATATTTTGCTGTACATATCTGACCTTGAGGACTGTTCCAAAAACCCTTAAGATCTTTAACGAATTTGGCTCAATCTCCGGCTATAAAATCAATTGGAACTAGAACTGCAAGCAGTTATGACGGGGTCCAAGCCTCCGATGCCAGTCGCCCCTGACGCCCCGGGGAGCTGCGCCAGTTGCCCCCGATGACCCGGGGAGCGCGCGAAAGCAGGACCCAAAGCGTTATGTGGGGAGGCAAACGTTGGTGAATATCGAGAGGTGTGAGCCGCAAGGTCTGCAGTACTCTGCCGTTGCAAATATCCCATTAACATTGAGTAGAAAGACCAAAACTGGTCTACCTTAGATACAGCGCCCCCTAATGGCCAATCTTCGCCAAATTTGGTACAGAGCCTAAGAGCGGCATGCCGAACGAGCATCACATCTGCAGTTCTATATATTTGGAGTCATCCAATGCAAAAATAAACATATTGAACTTTATAACTCATAAGCTATTTACATTTCTTACATACAATGTATCAATCTTGGATGTAACAGTATGGATTAATTGCACAAAGACCCCGAAAAAGTCAGACTGGATCCAAAACCGTCTGTAAGGGCTAGGAAGACAACAAAAACATCAGCAGAAAGGGGCCACTGTTAGCTTTTAGCTAAAAGACCATACGTTTCTACTAGTTATAATTATACCGTTAAGTAATGAATCAGAAGGGCCGTTTAGCATCTTATACGACGCGCTCGACCTCAGAAGGGGGAAAAAGGGCCCAAACTGGTCTACATTGACTTTAGCGCCCCCTTATGGCCGATCTCCGCCACATTTGGTGGAGAGCATCTCAGTGGGATATTGAACAATGAGCTCAAGTTTTTTGCTGACAACATTTAATTTGGTTGAGATATGATAGGATATGTGTTTCGTAGCTAACTAGGAAAAATATTTGGATGTCAAATGCGCATATTTTAACGTCGCAAAATTCTTTTAATAACTTTTGGTCAGGGCCATCTGGAGATGCTATGTACCAGGTTTCGTGCAGATCGGTCGCACGGCCTAGGATGAGTTCGAAAAAGTTGGTTTTGCACAAAACGGTTTTCAGCAGAAATGGGCATCATCAGATTCAGCCTAATTCAAGGAACACGGGGATGTAAGGTTTTTTAATGTGTAATGTGGGAGTTATAGGCAAAAACACGTTTGACGTCATTATTACATGTGTAATTTTTGGTACGTGAGGTCACTTTCCCATTGTACGTCTACCCTGTTAATTTAAAGTTATTCACTTTAGTGTAAGTGGTGAATCCAAACGTGGGTCCCATAGGCCATGCCAACTTTGACTAATCAGTACCCCACTGTAGGGGTGGCCTCAGGAGTGGCCCTAGATGGTACCATCCAAATTTTGTAAAAATCGGATGAGCCGTTCATGAGATATAAACTTTTTGTACTTTTAGCGCCCCCTAGTGGCAAATGTTTGTAAAATGTGTGTGTTTATCCTATAAAAATTCTTTTAATAACTTTTTGTCAGGTCGGTCTGGAGATGCTACCTGCCAAGTTTCGTGAAGAACGGTCTAGGAGGAGTTCGAATTTGATAAATCACGATTTTTCACACATAAAAGTCTAGGCGGAAATGGGCGTGGCCTATATCAGGAGATTCAGTTAGATCCAGGGAACGCGTGGATATAGGGTTTTTGAATGTACAGTGTTGGAGTTATAGAGCCAAATGCGTTTTTTCTGATATAGTGCCACCTAGTTGTGGAAGTGAGTCAATTGTTGTGCCCGAGGTCCTTGCGGAGTTTTGGACCAGCCGGGTTCTTCCAGACTCGGGCTTTGTCCCCTAATAATATGGAAAATAGGACACAAAATAAAACAATAGGGTTCCACAGCCCTGCTGTGTGGGTTCTTCCAGACTCGGGCTTGGACCCCTAATAAATCTAATCTTCTATTCAGAACACTTGTCTTCTATTCATACAACAGACAAGTGACATCAGCTATTAGTGATACAATACCAACCCAAAACAAAATTACATATTTGGATCTGGCCAATTGGTCTGCGCTGCCGGCATGGCTACGGTCCAGGATTGCTGTTGTTAAAATGAACATAGTTCCTCGTGTGAATTTCTTACTTAGTACAATGATCCCCTTACCCCCACCAATAAATTTCTGGAAGAAACTTGATACCGTAATTCGGCAGTATATTTGGAATAATAAACAACCTAGGCTAAAATACTCACTAATACTCCCCAACCTTAAAGTGTACCACAGAGCCTTTCAGCTACGGGCCCTCAGAGTGTGGATGGACCCCTCATCTATAGTCCCATGGAGAGAAATAGAGCAAAACCTCACTGAAAGTCTAAGACTGCAAGTCCTTGCCTTTACAGGTGTGTCCAAAAAAGTGTATGCTAGCCTATGGCCCTATTATCACCAACACATTGACCAACTTTAAACAGGTGGAGGAGCAACTACGCTACACCATAAAGTGGCATTTGAACACCCCAATTTGGCACAACATACACTTAATGTCTGGTAACAAACTAGGGCTGGGCGATAAACCGATTTTATCGATTAAGTCGAATGTGTAGTTAACGTTGATTTATTTAAATGAAAATCGATTTTCTCCTTAACATTCGCCGACGCTCCCCTCTGGGCTCCCGTAGCTCCAAATGGGCTCTGCCCTCCCCCCGCGAGTTTGCCATAGAGATACACAAACAACATGGCAGTGACAGGGACTAACATTAATTCTTTTCTTAACTAGTCGTTTCATTACTTAGTTATCTGTAATCTCCGCCGAAATGACCGGCAGCTCGCAGTGCTCTGTCCCCGGCTGAGAGTCACCTATTCTCGGATAACTGAACCACCAGCTACTGCTGACCTGAAGGAGCACCATGCAGGGCACCAGAGGCGGTGTTGAGGAACTCTTTTGCGGCTCAACACATGTACTAAATGCTGCTGATACGACCGAGCTGTGACGGAGGTCTGTAGCAGCTTAAACAACTAGCAATCGCCGCTCTGTAGCACGGAGCTCCTCTTCGACGTTTGTTTTTACTGCTAGTTAGCTACTACGAAGGAGCTTGCTACAGGTATGCTACGTTCAAGAGACCATGGGATGTTAATGTACGTTACTCAGCAACAGGTGAAAACAGGGACAAGGTTGCGCATTAATGCGCAATAACGTTAAAATGATTTGAACTTTTAGCGAGGAAAACAGCTTTATCTCACGCATCCGTTTTGTCCAAAAAAAAAGAAACAGGGTTAGAAACACTCAATATATACCAATTTATATTTCCATAAAATTGGCATGAATAATCATAATGGTATACATGCCCATGTGTGTGCTTGTGTGTATGAGTCAAAACAAAATAAAGTTAAAACTTGTTTTGAACAATTTCTTTGTCATCTGCAGATTGATTTTAAGTAGGGGGAGAAAAAAATCAATTTAAATCTTAAATCAGATTTATTTTGAAAAAATCTGGGATTTTATTTTTAGGCCATATCGCCCAGCCCTATAACAAACCTTTTGTTTATAACCAGTGGAGTGACAGAGGTATTTATACTCTAGACCAGCTATTCAATGATGAAGGTATGTTAAGTTTTGAAGACCTGAGAGCTAGCTATGAGGTCCCTAGGACATCCTTCTTCCTTTATCTTTGCTTTAGATCAGCCCTAAAATGTTATGGAGTACCATGGGGGAACAGTCTTGAGATACACCCAATCATTAAATGGCTTGTTGATTCTCCTGTGAGAGGATTAGTGTCCAGGATTTATGCTAAACTGATGCAAGTATCCGTAGGAGAACTCCCAATAGTAAAGAAAAGGGAGCGAGAGCTGAGCCCGGAGGGGAATGTAATTAATTGGGAGACAGTTTGGGACAACATTTCCCACTATTCTAAGAACCCAAATCACCAGCGGATCCACTTCAACATATGTCATATGCCATAGGACATATTGGACTCCTCAGAAGAGATGCATCTCTAAAGTCATTCCTACTCCCTATTGCATGTTCTGTCAACCTGAACAAACTGGAACTTTCCTGCACATGGTTTGGGAGTGTGAACAGGTGCGATGAGTTTTGGAATGAAAACCTATCAATAATATCTGATGTGATAGGATGTCGAATTCCTACTGACCCGATTGTTTTGTTACTTAATGATGACCCTAAATTACACCTACTTGGGAGACAGAAGAAAATTTAGCTGGCCGGATCAACCGCGACCAAGAAGATGATAGCTCAGCATCACAAAAAATCAGAGGAGAGCGATTAGGCAAGGTGTGATTTCTGTTTTTGTTTGTTTGGTTTTGTTTTCCTCGAGACCGCAGAGGGTGGGGGGTGGAGAGGGCTGTTGTTCTTGTTCAATTGTGTTTGTCTGTTCTGTATGTTTAAAAATATAAAACCAATAAAAAATGTATCTTAAAAAAAAAAAGTATGGCTGAAATGATTCCTTGAATAATTTGATTACTAAAAATCCTAAATGCAAAATTTTGATCAATGTAACTAACATTGTACCGCTCACTGTGTTTCCGCACGGATGATTATTACTGTATTGGTCCAAATATACGACCCAGAAAAAATGGGGTTGTCTTCTCGGGGTCTAGACTTTCAGCTGTTCAAGTCGCAGCACGTAAGGGACTTCACCTGTTTCAACAGCCAATAGAGAAGTTGGCTATAAACTATAGAAATAAAATTATCCATAATCCATTCCAATAATCCATTGGTCGAAAAAGCAGAAGCCTCAACGAGCGCCCGAAAGCACGGTAACGTTATATGGTGGAGAGAGAGAGTGACTGAAGAGAGAGCGCCCAGCGGTGTTAGAACAAAGCCGTGACTCGGAGAAATAAAACGTGTTTTTGCCGATTCATCACTAGAAGTCTAACTGTATCAAGCATGTCACTATCGCTTCCCTAAAAATAATTGTGACACTTTCTTTTAAAAAGATATTGAAAATATTATTTTATTTAAAAGATGTTAAAAACAACAGCCTACCTTGTTTTATTCAATGTGTTTTTATTAGAATTATTTTCAAATAAAAAATATGTTCTTTATGAAAACAATATTTGGCTTTTATGAAGTATTTTTCCAAAAATGAGTCTTGAAAAAGGGAGGGTCGTCTTATAATCAGGGTTGTCTTATATACGGACCAATAAGGTACTAGCGCACAACGGGCTGACGCTTCTGTGAACACAATACTGAGGGCGCAGATTACACATTAAGGAAGAGAGCAAAAATAGTGAGGGGCTAAGAGAAGAGCCAGGCAAGAGAAAACAACAAAGTTTGGATACGTTTTAAGCTGAAAAAAACGAAAACTGTATAGTGTATCTATTGTAAAATCGAACTAGCTTACCACAATAGCAGGGCGTCAATGCTACAGCATCTCAGAAAACATCCATCCAACATTTCATCCATTCCACAGAGCAAACCCGAGACCATTTAACATTAACGTCTGCTGCTCTTGTCCACCGCGCTGTTTTATGGCGTTTTTTCCATCACATAATACCTGCTCGACTCGCCTCGACTCTGCTCGCCTTTTTTGGTTTTCCATTATGAAAAAAAAGTCCCTGGTACCTGCCAATAGGTAGTTTTTTCAGTATCACCTCCGTCGAGGTTCCAAGCCAGCTGAGGCGATACCAAAAGGTGACGTGAAAACCTGCAGACAACTGATTGGTCGGAGAGAATCGTTACTAATCACTGCGTCATCATTGCTAGGGACAGATGGGGGTGTCCTAAACAAACCTGCCATTTTTAAATAGTTTAGCCAGCGTTGTTTTTTTTGCTGCCTCCTGCTTCTTTTGAAACAAAATTTGTCTTCTGGTTGTGGCAACAGCCACATGCCGAGAATCAAAAACAACACACCTTCGACGTTCTGTGTGTGTGTGTCGCGTTAGGTCACGAGAGTTTCCTGCGGCGTCGCTATGACGACCAGCCACGCTCGCCTCACGCATGAGGCAGTACTAAATCTGCAATGGAAAAAGGAGGACGGGGCACCGCGGCCGAGCCGAGTAGAGCTGGTACTAGCAGTGGGTAAGCGCCTTTACACAACTACAGCATGCTACTCTGCAAATATCAATGTTTCACAAACGAGCTAAACGAAGGTGTCGGTTTGTAGTCTGTTTATTAGTTTTCCACGAATCTTGAAATTTTGACAAATTCTTGTATACTCAGCGGCTGCCGGAAACAAACCGGCCCCTCCCTGCTGGAGTGGTTAATGGCTACTTAATATGCATGTGAATGACATCATCAGACCATGCTAGTGATGTCTGCATTCTTCATTCTTTCTCCTTACTCAGTATAGGCCTTCTGAGATTGTGTCCTCCTGAACAGTATAGTTGAATAGCCCTGCTGTAAGCTTTGTACAGTCAAATTACAGTGCAGCCAGTGCTTGAAAATATTAGCACCTATCCCTGTCATTGTATGCAATTTAGGCAATAAAAAGGTTCTTTTTTTTTCTAAAAAGTAAACCTGTCTTTTGTATATTTAAGTTTACTATAAAGCAAAAGTATTTCTTATCCGATTACTCGATTAATCGATGGAATAATCGGTAGAGAATACTGTTTTACTAAAATAATCAATAGCTCCAGCCCTACTTTAAAGAAAAGAAACTTCAAAGTGTTACATTTGAGAATGGAATGTATTGTGTTCTTGCATTAAGCCCATTGTGTTTGGTGGGAAACACTGGACCCTATTTTAATCACAAAAGCACAGTAACAATTGCAAAACAAGGCTTGGTCGCTCGGACTGTGTGGGTGTCTCCAAGCGGACCAGCTACTTCATTTCGTACATGTAAGTGCATCAGCGTAAAGTGCAAAAGTGAAATGGAATATAGATAAGGGGGTGTGGTGATAAATAAAAACATTCTCAGCCTGAAGTGTACGGAAATGTTATGAATGTATTGAAATATGCTCCACTCCAGAGATGGTAATACAACTGATTTTTTAATCTTGATTGACAGCCTTCGTACCTCAGAAACAAGTTACCTGAATGAGGCCTTTTCATTCTACTCAGCCATTCGTCAGCGCTCCTACTACTATCAGGTCAACAAAGAAGACAGGTATGTTCTAAAAATCTTTTTTTTTAAATGTGAGTTGCAATTTTAAGGAACTAGATGCCTTTGCTTGGATATAATAAATTGCTTTAGTTTGTAGTTTTTTTTAATTTCTTTTTTTTCCTGCTGTTTCTAAAAAACTAGCCAAATATCAGTTTTCTCTTTCCATAAATTATGGAAATGTGCAGCAAATTTAAAGTCTAGGGTCTAGTTTTATTGTCCACAAATCCCACCACCATTACAACCAAGACCATCTCTCAATACTTTCTGACATTCCTATTCTGTCAGTGGCTCTCAGCCATATGCTTATTTGTTTCTATTGAAGATGTAAATCTTTAAAAACATGTCATGAATATAAGTTAATTTTTAAAAAGTAATTTCCTATTTTTTAGAAGTAGATTAATCCACATTTGGTGATCTTGTAAGTATTTAGAGTAACAGTGTGGCTCATTGATGTGTTTTTAATAGTTTTTGGACAACAATGGAGCTCTATGGCACAGAGGAATAATATCTATCAGGCTTTGGATACACACAATACTTGTGGTTGGTTTGGGTCTGCAACTAGGTTTGTTGGATTTGTTGATAATAATGTTTAATACAATAAGAAAAATATAGAGTAACGTTAGACTGGATTTTGCATTTCTTAGACACTGGCAAGCAAACTAAGATGATCAGTTGTATGCAAAAACACAAACATGCTAATTGTAATCCTTGAATTGAAACGTGAACCATACGTGTCATCAGTAGCTTTAACGAACAAGGCTTTAAATGTGCCCTCCTTTAATGTGGATTTGTTTGACTCTACATGCTCATATTTCCTTCTATCTTTTATCAGGCCAGAATTAGTAGTGAAGAAGCTTCGATATTATGCTCGCTACATAGTCGTCTGTTTACTGCTGAACAAGATGGACCTCGTCAAAGTATTGGTGAAGGTATGGAAGCATGTTTTTTTAACTACAGCATGCTGAGTGATCAAAACTTGGGAAACCTTGGTTTTCTGAGGAGCATGAGTACATCCCCTGAACTTGTGTCATTTACCATTCATAGCATTCATTTCAGTATCTCGCTATGGGATATGGACAGCAGAGAGATGTCGGGAAGTGAGTAAAAAGAGATGGGGATTGACATGCAACAAACCACCCACAAACTTTGCGGTTCATGGTTGGTGCCCCAACCCTGAGGCCACAAGAGCCCCCCGTTGCTCATAAATCTTATAAATGGCGCACTTGCCCTCTTTTATGTTTTCAAATATGAAATAACAATTATCGATTTAAGACCTGTGCAGTGGTGGCCTAAACGTTAGAGATGTGAGCTTGTGACCAGAAGGTTGTTGTTTCAGTTCTCTGGACAGTGAACTCCCCCAGAATAAATAAAGCTGGAAAAAATAATAATACTTTAATTGCCCATTAGCCCTATTAGTGCAGTTTAAAGGAGACCTATTATGCATCTTTGTATTTTCTGTCATATGTATAATGTTGTTGTTGTTATAATGTACAATGCCGGGTGTTTATGTTACATGGCCAAAGCTATAAATATTGAGGAAAAACAGACAGGAAAGGAGGAGAGAGAGAGGGGGAATGACATGCAGGAATGGGCTGCAGGTCGGAATCGAACCTGTGGTCGCTGCAGCAAGGACTACGCCTCTGTACATGGGGTGCATACTCACCCAGGTGAGCTGCCCAGGCGACCCTGGGGTCACTTTTCTGCTGGAACTTCTCCGCTTGTGTAGTACTTGTTTAAGAAGCCTTTATCAGTGCTTTTTTAAAAATGATTAACATTTTTGTTTTTATTATTTTAACAGAACACACAAAACATACAATTTGAAATATGAACATATCCATCCAGAGAAAAAATCAAGAAAAGATGACACAAGACCATACAACAGCATAATAAAAAAATAGACCCACTATAAACCAAATCAACACATGTATAAATGACAACACTATTAAGATCATCATAAATGTCTCTCCCCAGCACAAATCTTCTTAGGAACCCCCCAGAAAGCTCAAGTTCAATTTCCTAGTGTAGCCATCCAATCTGGAAAACATTTATGACATCTTTTCAGAAGCCATCTCGCAAGCCCACTCCTGAATTGTCGGCACCCCTTCATTCCTTCATCCTCTTAAAAGAATCTGTCTGGCTATCATTAAAATAGTTTGGACTTATGTGCTTATCTATTCTGTTTAGGATTGATCCATCTCCTAGAACAAATAATCTTGGGCTGAATGGAACCTGGGTATCTGCAATCTGACATAGGTTATCATGTATCCCGGTCCAAAATTCCTAGACTTTATTACAGGACCATAGGACATGAAGTAATTGGCCGTCCTCTGTCTTGCATTTCCAACAATTTGGTGTGTCTTTCAAACCAAGTCTAAACAATCTGGAGGGAGTCCAATAGTAGTGATGCATAATCTTGAACTGGATGAGGCGCACCCTCACATCGCGTGGCAGTTTTAATATTCCTACAAATTCTGTCCCACTAAGGGCGATAATGGGGCAAGAACAGATTGATCAATACAATACCAGGGTGGGGCTCTCTCAGGAGGAAGTGACCAGTGTGCCAGATGACTTACGTTAAAAGCATAGTAATAATACAACATCTTTGGTAGACCCAAACCTCCTCTATCAATCGATCTTTGTAATTTATTAAAATGTAGCTGGTGAAGGAGAGGACTTCTGGGTCACGCTACAGATGGCTGCTTGATACTTGTGCTCCCTGATGGTTTTGATCTAAAAACCCTGAAAACACTTTAGATAACAGTAAAACGAGAATTAGCGAACAAGAGCAAAAACATTGTTAACTCAAAAGGCAAGAAACCACAATCTATGAATGAAGATACTGAAGAATTGTTACAACACATCGCTAGCCGAAGCAACACTCCGATCCCAGGAGAAGAGGGAACGGATGTTAGCTTGCGAAGTATATTGAACGAGCTCAAGGACTTCAGATGGAATAACAAACAACATCTTACAGAGATCAAACAAGAGCTATGTAGAACAAACAATAGACTTGAGGAAGCAGAAGGACGGATTGACGGAATTGAAACAACTCTAATGGCAGCTACGACACTATTGAAAAGGCTATCCCAACGCCAGGCTAACATGGAAGCTAAACTAATTGACCAGGAAGGTCGGGCTCGTAGAGAAAACAGAATCTATGGCATCGCTGAAGAAGAGGAGGGAGATAACATGATTGACTTTGTGCAAAAATTACTGAGGGATTCAATGGATCTACCACCAGGTATGGACCTCAGAACCGAAAGAGCACATAGAACACTCGCTCCTAAGCCCATCATAGTCATATCATAGTCAAGTTTGCGAGTTACAAAGTCAAAGAGGAGGTGATACGCAAAGCCTGGCAGAAGAAAGAACTTCGCTATAAGACTGCCCGTTTCTACGTGGACCATGACTGCCCATCTGCTGTCCTCAAGAAATGAATGGAATATGCTGAAGCAAAGAAAATATTGAAGGGAAAACGGCCAGCAAGGCTACGTGTTTTCTACAAAGGGCCCTCCTTGCCCAAAGCAAGAGAGACCTAACCCTTTCTAGGTACTCTAATACCAACAAGAGCCCCTTAAAGGCACACCTTGAAGGAGCCTCACTTTTGGAAGTAAAAGACTGTAAAGCTTTAATTTCAACTGTTTTGTTAATGTACTTGTTCTGTTTTGCTTATCTCTACATGTTCAGGAGAGTTATAGGGATATATATTTTTTATGAATGCTTATTACCACACTGGGAGAGTTCTTATATGTTTGAAACTAATGAGAGGCCATGGCTAGGATAGATGATAGATTTAAGTGTTTCTTATGTCAATGGGGGTATAAACCCAATTAAGAGAAGTAAGATTCTAAGTAAAATGAAAAAGGAGAATGCACAAATAGTGTTATTGCAAAAGACACACCTACTATTACTAATCTTACAAATTTGGTCATAGACGAGGAGTGGCCATTCTCATTTCTCATAAAGTCCCATTTGAACAACTTACAGAATTGAAAGATAAGGAAGGAAGATACATATTAGTTACTGGGAAAATAGGATTTGAAATTATATTTTTGAATGTATATGCCCCACCAGGTAGTGACTTCACTTTTTACAGAAACATTTTTGACTTAATGACAGGTGCAAATGGTATTATCATTTGCGGAGGAGACTGGAACATACGCCTCAATCCACGGCTAGATTCTTCCAAGGGAACTACTTAAACCCCCATACATAAGAAACTTAAGGCTCTCATGATAGAGTTGGGTGTGATAGATCTTTGGAGATATTTTAACCCTACTGGTAGGGACTACCATTACTCATCATTACTCCCACCCACATGCAGTGTATTCCAGAATCAATTCTTTTTTTAATTTTTAAAAGAGACTGACACAGAATACATAATTGTGAGACAGGACATACTGATCTGTCTGATCGTGCACCTCTTTTGCTATCACTACAATTAAGTAGCAACCCTAGAAATACATTATGGGGGCTAAATACTGGTATTTTGAATAAGCAACAATTCACAACCAAAATGAAAGAAGAAATTGTAAGAACCTTGGTAGAAAATGATAATGGAGAGGTAGGTCCAGATATTTTATTTATTTCTTGCTGTACACACAAAAAGAAAGAACGCCAACTAAGATTATCAGAATTAAATAGTGAACTAAAAGAGCTTGAGGCTAAACATAAAGGGGACTCAAACTCAGACCTTCCTCCAAGGCTCAAGGAAATTAGAAATGAAATACATGTACACACAGGAAATACAAAAAATATACAAAACAAAACTATGAGAGTGGCCCAAAATCTGCAAAGCTTTTAGCAAGGAAACTGCAAAAACAACAATAGGATAGCAAAATCTATAAAATTAGGGATCCAAACTCAAAAGCTACTGTATATAAACAAAATGAGATACACATGACTTTCCAAAACTATTATAAACATCTGTATACACAGGCACAGCTAGAAGAAGAAAATCAAATTAAGATTAAGATACCTACACTTTCAAAAAGTCAAAGCAATAAACTAATAGCTAAAATAACTGAAGAGGAACTCAATAATGCAATTTCCAGGCTAAAGGCAAACAAATCACCCGGTCCAGATGGGTTCCCCTTTGAATGGTACAAGACCTTCCGATCAGAGCTGACCCTAGCCTACTTAAAACCTTTAATACAGCTCTAAAAGAGGGGAAACCCTCACCAACCTGGAGAGAACCATCTCCATTATACCCAAAGAGAGAAAAGAGACTGGAATGCGGCTCATATAGGCCGATCTCAGTTCTCAACACAGACTACAAACTATATACTTAAATTCTTGCCAAGAGAGTTGAAAAGATTCTCCCACAGATCATACACACTGATCAAACAGGATTTATCCTGCTGAGACAAACTCATGACAATATTAGACGGTCACTACATGTACTGAAAATAAGCTAGAAGCTCTATTAGTTAGCCTAGACGCTGAAAAAGCCTTTGATTCAGTGAGCTGGACATACTTATATAGGGTTCTTGAGAGATTTGGATTTCATACAAAGTCTGTTAAAGCAATCAGCAATCTATACAGGAACCCTTGTGCACGAATTACTCAACAGACAGTATTAATCTAGAGCGAGGTACAAGGCAAGGCTGCAATTATCCCCACTTCTCTTTGCACTCTAAATAGAGCCCCTTGCTTAATGGATTAGACAAACTGACAGCATAGAGGCATACCTATAAACAGAGACCAACACAAGGCTGCGTTGTTTGCAGATGATGTTTTGATATATTTAGGGGAACCTACTAATTCACTTCCTGAACTATTCAAGCTCCTGGACATTTTTGGAAAATATGCTGGATACAAACTTAATGTTCAGAAAACACAGCTCCTCACACTGAACTATACACCACCCAGACAACTTAAAGATACATTTAACCTGAAGTGGGACCAGAATACACTGAAATATTTAGGGATATTGATCTCCAAGGAGATCTCATCACTTGCAAAGATTAACTATGACCCTCTCTTGTCAAGAATAAAATCAGATATACAGAGATGGCACACCAATCCATTCCTGAGTCTTGTCCAAAGGGTTGAATCTGTTGATTTTGTTCCAGTTTCTTCCCGTAGAAATATCCACCAAGCAATTCTCACAGTGGGATAAAATGATTTCCAGATTCATTTGGCAAGGTAAAAAATGTAAGAGTTAGATACAAAACTTTACAATTATCAAAGGAAGAAGGAGGTATGGCAGTACCACACCTGAGAGATTATTTCTTTCTCAGCCCAGATTAGACCTCTGCTAAATTTATGTAATCAAATGTATTACAACAGATGGAAAGACATTGAACTATTTTTGATTAGGAACCCTTCTATACAGACAGTACTGGGTAATATAGACTTGAGAAATGAATTAATGGTATCCAAAGCCCATGGTTAAAATTCCAACTTAAAACATGAAACACAATGAAAGGGATATAATTTACAAGACAAATTGAAAGTACTTAAATGGTGTGCCTATGATCCAGATTTTAAACCCAACCAAATGCATGGTAGATTTAAAACCATAGCCAAAGGTATTACAACATTCTACTCCATAACAGAAAGTTGAAGGACTTCCAAACCCTTCAAGAAAATCATGGCTTAGAAAAGCAAGACTTCTATAGATACCTGCAACTACACCACTATTTTGATCAAGCTATCAAAAATCAAAATAGACAATGATGATCCCGTGATTATAAAGAAGTCTTACTTGGAGCATACTCCGTATTGAACAAGGGTATTATATCTAGACTATACAGAGGTTTTATGACTAAAAACACACACTCCACAGAATACGTAAAAAATAGATGGGAGAATAAAGGTAACTTGATCATTTCAAAGGAAGAGTGGTCTAATTGCTGTGAATTTCAATGTAAATGTACTAATTCCTATACGTGGAGAGGTTTGGATGGAAATGTTTAATTAGATTTTGTATTACCCCAAAGCAGAAAATACATATTTCAAAAGACAACTCTAAGTGTTGGAGACTCTGTGTTATTCTTCTGGGTTAGCTTGCCCCTGCCTCTCGCCCCATACAGCACCAGTTCTCTGTCCGAGGATCCCAAGAATCTCGCCAGAATGGTCGTGGGTCTGTCTCCAGCCTGGGGTTGCTGGCTGGCGGTTCTGTGTGCGCACAATCTCCAGTAATTCCCGAATCAACTGTCATTGTCAGGGTGGTGCCCCTGTACAGGTTCTATCCCCTGACCAATCGGCTATCCTAACCTTAACCACTCGAGGTAAAATCTTAATACATCCATGGGAAAATGCCTAACCCCAACCAATCGAGCTGCTTCATAGGGCGGGTCTTGGCGTGGCCATAGTGGGATTCATAATATCGCCGGCAGGTTGTCGTTTCAATAAACGTTGGCTGGAAGATGAAAAATACAAATTGTGGATTAAACGGGGACAAACCCCACGAGTTGCCTCTTGTAAAGTCTGCAAAAAAGACGTGCAGCTTTTCACAATGGGTGAGTCTGCGCTCTCGAGTCACATGAAGGGTAAGACATAGACTTTTCAAGTTAGCCAACTGAAGTAGCCTACTGTATACGTTAGCGCCTATTTGTTTACGCTAGTAACTGCTAGCTAGGAATTCTAAGTCACTGAGAGTACGGTGTAATAATGTAATGTTAGTGTAAGCGAGGGTTTCTTATACTGTCTAGACTCAGGTTTGGCTGTAAAATAAAGACATGGGCTTCCAATGCTGGAACCAAGACGGCACTGCACATCTCACTTTATTCAACCCTGACACAGTCAAACATCAGAAAATACAACACTTTATCCATTTCCGTTTTCCCATCACAATAAAAGCTCTATGTTTACTGTAACTTCCTCTTAAGCCTCAACTGAGAGGTTACACAATAAAATACCTTACATTAGTATTGCATGTCCGTTATGGCACGTTCATTTGTGGAATATGCAGTGAACATAGCCAAAGATGCATCACAGTAACTGTAAGGTTAACTACCCGCAAATTAAAACCTGCAAACGTTAGCCCAGTGCATAACAACAATCGTTGATTGCTGAACAGAAATCATGTCAGATGGAGTGTCATACAACGATACAAGTAGCCTACTGTAAGGTTGAGGATGGCCTTATGCAATATTTACACTGCTCTATTCCAGTAGATAAATGTATATGTCTTGGCAAGGAAATACGTTTATAATTTTTTTCAATTACATAATATAGGCTATAGACTTTCGGTCGGCACCAAGGTACTTCTGGAAAACCGTTCGCCACCTCAGGAGGGGGAAGCGGGGAACCATCCAAGCTGTGTACAGTAAGGATGGGACGCTGTTGACCGCTGGCAGAGCTGGAGGATGAGGGGGGATTGGCATCAATTTCCCTGGTGGAGGTTGCTGAGGTAGTTAAACAACTTCACAGTGGCAAAGCCCCAGGAATTTATGAGATCCGTCCAGAAATGCTTAAAGCTCTGGGTGTGGAGGGGTTGTCTTGGTTGACACGCCTCTTCAACATTGCGTGGAAGTCTGGGACGGTGCCTAAGGAGTGGCAGACCGGGGTGGTGGTTCCCCTTTTTAAAAAGGGGGACCAGAGGGTGTGTGCCAATTACAGGGGTATCACACTTCTCAGCCTCCCCGGTAAAGTCTACTCCAAGGTGCTGGAAAGGAGGGTTCGGTCGATAGTCGAATCTCAGGTTGAAAAGGAACAATGCGGATTCCGTCCTGGTCGTGGAACAACGGACCAGATCTTTACTCTCGCAAGGATCCAGGAGGGAGCCTGGGAGTATGCCTAACCAGTCTACATGTGTTTTGTGGATCTGGAGAAGGCGTATGACCAGGTGCCCCGGGAGATACTGTGGGAGGTGCTGCGGGAGTATGGGGTGAGGGGGTCTCTTCTCAGGGCCATCCAATCTCTGTACGACCAAAGCGAGAGCTGTGTCCGGGTTCTCGGCAGTAAGTCGGACTCGTTTCAGGTGAGAGTTGGCCTCCGCCAGGGCTGCGCTTTGTCACCAATCCTGTTTGTAGTATTTATGGACAGGATATCGAGGCGTAGTCGGGGTGGAGAGGGGTTGCAGTTCGGTGGGCTGGGGATCTCGTCGCTGCTTTTTGCAGATGATGTGGTCCTGATGGCATCATCGGCCTGTGACCTTCAGCACTCACTGGATCGGTTCGCAGCCGAGTGTGAAGCGGCTGGGATGAGGATCAGCACCTCTAAATCGGAGGCCATGGTTCTCAGCAGGAAACCGATGGAGTGCCTTCTCCAGGTAGGGAATGAGTCCTTACCCCAAGTGAAGGAGTTCAAGTACCTTGGGGTCTTGTTTGCGAGTGAGGGGACAATGGAGCGGGAGATTGGTCGGAGAATCGGCACAGCAGGTGCGGTATTACATTCAATTTATCGCACCGTTGTGACTGAAAAGAGAGCTGAGCCAGAAGGCAAAGCTCTCGATCTACCGGTCAGTTTTTGTTCCTACCCTCACCTATGGTCATGAAGGCTGGGTCATGACCGAAAGAACAAGATCCAGGGTACAAGCGGCCGAAATGGGTTTCCTCAGGAGGGTAGCTGGCGTCTCCCTTAGAGATAGGGTGAGAAGCTCAGTTATCCGTGAGGAGCTCGGAGTAGAGCCGCTGCTCCTTTGCGTCGAAAGGAGCCAGTTGAGGTGGTTCGGGCATCTGGTAAGGATGCCCCCTGGGCGCCTCCCTAGGGAGGTGTTCCAGGCACGTCCAGCTGGGAGGAGGCCTCGGGGGAGACCCAGGACTAGGTGGAGGGATTATATCTCTAACCTGGCCTGGGAACGCCTCGGGATCCCCCAGTCGGAGCTGGTTAATGTGGCCCGGGAAAGGGAAGTTTGGGGTCCCCTGCTGGAGCTGCTACCCCCGCGACCCGACCCCGGATAAGCGGATGAAGATGGATGGATGGATAATATAGGCTATTTATCAGGCAGGTGCCTGTGCACTGTCAGTTTTCTGGGTTAAAATGGAATTACAGGTTGTTGTTGTTGCACTGTCTCAGATTTTGTTCAAACCATGTCTATATCAAGAATGTGTCCCAAAACCAAGGCCTGTAAAATATTTCTGTTCAAATCCTATGTCTTCATATTTTCAGCAAATTACTTACAGCCTGAAAATCACATTATCTGGGAAGCAATATTTGGACATTAATATAATGAAAAGTGTTATTCATAGGCAGCCCAAACTTTGTAGGGTGGAAGACAAACATGTCAATATAATTGAACCATTACAAGTTTGTATGGCATGCCCTAGCTTGACTGAGCAAAATCTAAGAGGGTGCAGCAACTGCTTTCCTGGATTTAGTCTAATTTGACACAGAATGACCCAGCTGCATGTCATTTGGCTCAAATCCTCCCACTCAGTGCTACTCTCCATAGCTGTCCTACTTTATGTTATGAACCATGAAGAGATTAAACATTTTAAAGGTGATAATTCAGGGTTAGTGAAGTGAACCTGTCGAGTGATTTTGTTTGGGGTAATTGTTTTTTTGTTTCTTACTTTATTTCCTTTTATCAAGGGCAGTCATACGGTATGTCACAAAAAAAACACTTTTTAATGGGGCTGTCAAACGATTATTTTTTTTTTATCGCGATTAATTGCTGAATTTCTATAGCTAATCGCGATTTTATCACGATTAAAATTCTATTATTTTGCATTTCAGAACAGTTTTTAAGTACATATTAACAATCGAAAGCAATTCTTACCAGTGTATCTTGATTGGGAATCAAATGAATGCAAAGAAAGTTACTTTATGAACTTGATTTTAAGATTTGTAATTATTTATTTACTGTGTAAACAAAAGAAATGTGTGAATCTGTCATTATTGCACAATTCCTCCAAGTACCTAACTAAAAAACTAAAAATCCCTATCCTTACCAGAGTCAATATAGTGTTTAGTAACTCCTAAATAATTTTGATTACTCGCTGACGTCCAGTGATCACCGGTTAATCAGACAGCGTTTGCAGCACCTTGCAGCAGTTCCACTGTGGCTGCTTTCTCCGTGTCATACAGGCTGTGTGTGGGGCTGCTGTGCCCCTCGACAGCAATGCGACGGGTCACAACATGCCAACCATAGTACGTCTTTAAGACCCGAGTCCTCTACAATGCTGACAGGTCTGCAGTTAGTTGCCACCCGTTTCGCAAGAGCTGTAGTAATTTTTTGGGATTTGGTTTCATCCACAGGTCGGCAAGTAGCACTCTCCAAAACACTGCTTTGCCTGAGTGGGTAGCATGCTAGCAGGTAGCATCACGTTAACTGAACTATATGCTTAGCTCCGTAGGTGGTAGCTCAAGCTTGACGTGCTTCGGTGATATTTTAATTTGGCTTTACACAATGTGCATATGGCTTTCGACTTGTCTACGAGCCGTCCGGGAGTTTTGGAAAATAAAAAGCTCCATTCAGAGTTATTGCTGCTGTCTTTCTCCATCATGCCTGCAGCCTGCAGCAGCAGGATATGTTACGAGGAAGTGGCAGCTTGATGATAAGTAACGGTGCTGCAAAGGGTCAAAATAGTAGTCTGTTAGGCACGACGCAAAGCCAAGTGAAGTGTAAAATAAATGCCGGCATGCGATTAATGCGATTAAAAAAAATATGAACTAAAAAAAATAGTATTAATTATTAAAATATCCTGACAATTGAATTGGCCAATGTCCAACTAACATCATTGCTTCTGATTTTGATTGGTTGATTTGATAACCAGAGAGTTCTCCATATTTGTTTAAGGTGTCTATTAGTGCAGGGACAGAAAGGACTGGATCCCTTATATAGGTCTGCATAAAGAGATATCTTGTGCTCCTTATTCCTTATTGTCTTTTATGCCTTTTATTCTTATAGATGCTGCTAGGGGTTCAATATTTATAGCAAAAAGTAGAGGGCTAAGACAGTCCCCTTGCCTCACCCACCTCTGTAGGTCAAAGAACTCAGAACAGCATCCGTTTACTCTGACATGTGATTTTGGATTTCTATAGATAACCCTGACCCAAATTACAAATTTTGGGTGGAATCCCATTACAGATAGCGTTTTGTACAGAAAGTCCCAATTTACAGTGTCAAAAGCTTTCTGTGCGTCAAAGCTTATTAACATTGATGTTTGCTTGTTTTTTTTAGCGCAAGTAATGATGTTTAGGGTTCTTCTAATATTGTTAGCACCCTGCCTGTTAGGAATGAATCCTGTTTGGTCTGGCTTAATCAGAGTAGTAATATATCTTTGAACTCTATATGCTAAAATACTTCTCAGTAATTTCTGATCATTGCATATCAAGCTAATGGGTCTGTATCCTTCACAGAGTGTTGGGTCCTTCCCTTCTTTATGAATCACAGATATAATGGCCTGTGACCATGTCTCCGGAGGGTTGTTCTTGGAGAGGGAGTATCTAAACACCTTGGTTAGTATGAGCGCTAAGTCATTTATGAAGCATTTATAGAATTCTCTAGGAAGCCCATTGACTCCTGGAGATTTGTTGATTTTTAATCTTTTAATAGCATCTGTTACTTCTGTTTCCGTAATTGGTGTTATCATCTGTTTTGATGCATCCTCTGATAATGTGGGGAGATTTAAACCAGTGAGGAAGGTATCAGTCATCCCCTCCAATTAGGTTGTTAAGTATAGCACCTTGTTGGTTTACATTTGATTTTATCGAGCTCAGTCGGGGGATAGACAGCGTAGTTATGGGATTATGAATGGGTGGCTGCTCCAAAGGAAGCACAGAGGAGTGTATAGCGCTGTACCTCTGATTACTGATATTATTGATTCTTACTGGAATGATATAGCTGGTCTGTGGGTTAGCAGAGTTATTTGTAAAGGAGTGAGAGCTTATGGGAGAGTGTGACTGGGACGTGCGCTTGTGCGTGTGTTTACGGGGTGCAAACAGTCAATCAAAGGTCTGGGTCTGCAGGGCGTGCCGCAAATTTCCACATAGCATCTGGCTGCCGCGTGTATTAGGATGCCACGTTCCCAAAACAGATTCAAATTGTCAATAAAACCTATCGTGTAAATGCTGTATGTAAGCTGGAGCCAGGTGTTGAGGATGAGTAGTCTGCTAAAAAAGGCATACTCCACGACCTTGAGATGGAAGTGGGCCCGAAATAAAAATCAACTTCCCAGTGCTTTTTAAAGCTTCAATGAGAGTGCCAAAGTCTTTCTTTGTGCGCTCACTCTGCTAATAGGACATGTCGTTGTGTCCACAATGGACCACGATGCGTTTAATAGAGGTCGGGAGTGAGGGTATCAGGTCCACAGCTTTAGCCAGGATGTCTGCAACTTTGGCTCCAGGAAAGCAGTGTGTGACAGCATTAAAAAACCGTATATCCCGTGTGATGGAGTCACCAATAATTGTGGTTGGGGGGAAGAGTGGACGAGGAGTGGGGGGGGGGGCGTGAATGGCCGGTGGCGGGAACAAAATAGCCAGTATCGGTTTCAGATGGACATCCGCCGTTCAGGCAAGGGAGGCCACCGGACTGTTTGACTATCACATCCCTCAGAAGTTTTCGCCGTGAGGCAGCGGTCCTCTCCTGTGACGACAGCTGGTCAGTCGGCTTTGAAGCGGGGCGAGCCCGGGTAACCACATCGGCCGTTACCGGGGGAACATTCGGCTTCGACAGGGCATCGAAGCGACTGGAGAGGCTGAGGGCAGGAGGCGATGGAGCCCTACCCGAGGCTCTCTTTCGGCCGCAAACCACTTCAGTCCAGGATGGCCTGATGGCCGGTGTCGAGCAAGAAAATGGATGTGGGCAGGCGGATGGATCCCAAGGCGCAGTATCCTGGAAGGCCACCAAGAGAGTTGTGATTTGGAGCGATTGATTTTGAGCAACGTCTAGGTAGGCGGTTAACAAGGCATCTTTGGTTTTTAAGTCCTCGGAGAGCCGACGAACTTCTTCCCTAAGGTCAGCAATTGTTTGCATTTTCAAGCAACGAGGAAATCCTGTGGGGAAGTGGGGACTCGCCAGGTGTAGAGGTAGCCATGGAGCTGGCGTTAGCCTGAAGCTAATGTTTACTACTCATAAAGAATGTGCGGTCCTCCACACACAGGTACGTAGATTTGCGTAGATGCTGGCTCTTTCTAGAGACTAAAGGCTATCAGGGGGCTAAAAAGAAACAAAAAACTAAGCAACTAGTACAATATTTTTCTCAAAATAATACTATTTTCCTCCGTCTGTCTTCTCTCCCTCCACACTCTCACACTGTGTTACCTTCCGGTAATACTGGAGTGATACTGTTGACTTGCGCTAGCCTAGCACCAGCAAACTCTGCAACTGGAAGGACTGGATGAAAAGTGTTGAACGGTCTCCACTGTTAAATAACACACTGGCTAACTTGGAAATGAGGTCCTATGTCCAAAATTCTGAACCACCCCTTTAATGTGATAAAAACACTGAATAATTTTGACTATGTATTGGTATGTAATTTACGGTGGTAAGGTGCTGGAAAAAAAACTTTAAAATGGACCTTGAAAGTGCTTGAAAAGTGCTTGAATTTGACCTTGGAAAAGGTGTACGAACCCTGTAGTTGGCTAACACTATGCATTACATGTCATTTAGCTGACACTTTTATCCAAAGCGACTTCCAATTAAGTGCTTTCAACCTTGAAGTTACAAACTCCAGACAGTAGTAAGTGCAATTACATTAGCTTCAAATAAGCAAAACTACAAATAGCCAAATTAAAGTGCAGCTGTAAAAGTGATCAGTTGTCCCTCACTGTGAGGGGGCAGCAAGCAGGTTGGCTGATGCAGAGTGGAGTGGGCGGGCTGGGGTGTAGGGTTTGACCATGTCCTGGATGTAAGCTGGGGCTGATCCGTTTGTGGCCCTGTATGCAAGTACTAGTGTCTTGAACCAGATGCGGTCAGCAACTGGTAACCAGTTAAGAGAAAGGAGGAGCGGTGTAGTGTGAGAGAACTTGGGTAGGTTCAAGACCAGTCAAGCTGCCACGTTCTGAATGAGCTGAAGGCAGGCCAGCCAGGAGGGAGTTGCAGTAGTCTAGACGTGAGATGACTAGAGCCTGAACCAGAACCTGAGCTGCCTTCTGCGTTAGAAGGGGACGTATCCTTCTGATGTTATGCAGCATGTATCTACACGATCGGGTAGTTGCAGATTGCTGCAACTACCCGATCGTGTGTATTGGCAGTAAAGGAGAGTTGGTCGTCAAGTGTCACACCAGAATGCAGGTTTCTAGCATTCTGGGTGGGGACTACCACAGAGTTGTCAATTGTTATAGTAAGGTTCTAGGTAGGAGAGGCCTTCCCTGGAAGGAAAAGGAGCTCAGTCTTGTCAAGTTTGAGTTTCAGATGGTGTGTGGACATCCAAGAAGAAATGTCAGTCAGGCTGAGATATGTGCTGCTACCTACGTTTCAAACTCTGGAAAGGAGATAATTAGTTGGGTGTCATCTGCGTAGCTGTGGTAGGAAAAGCCATGCGAATAAATGACAGACCCGAGAGAGTTTGTGTACAGAGAAAAGAGGAGGGGACCCAGGACTGAACACTGAGGGATCCCAGTTGTGAGTGGGCAATGTTCTGAGATAGATCCTCTCCAAGTTGGCCGTTAAGTGCGGTCTGCCAGGTAAGATGTGAGCAAAGAGAGCGCAGAGCCTGAGACACCCAGATCCTGGAGTGTCGAAATGAGGATCTGGTGGTTCACTGTGTCAAAGGCAGTAAAAAGCTCCAGAAGGATGACGACGAGAGAGAGAGGTTGCTCTAGCGATGTTAAGCTGCTCATTGACAGCAAGGAGGGCAGTTTCAGTTGAGTGAGTGGCCAGCCTTGAAGCCAGACTTGTGGGGATCAAGAAGGTTGTTGTAGTGGAGATAAGTAGAGAGTTGATCATAAATGGCACGCTCAAGAGTTTTGGAAAAAAATGGAAGAAGGGAGACGGGTCTGTAGTTATCTACCTTCTTTGAGGGTGTTGGGGAAACAGCCAGTTGACAAGGAGGCGTTGATGAGATGGGTGAGGAAAGGAAGAAGTTCAGGAGCAATAGACTGGAGAAGGGATAGGATCAAGGGGGCAGGGGTAAGAATTTGATTGGGAGATAGAGGGGTGAAGGAGAAAAGAGTACTGGATGTGTTGGATGGAAAGATGATTTCAGGAGGTGTAGTGGAGAATGAAGAGCGTATGTCATCTTATCTTTTTTTACAAAGTAGTTGACAAAGTGGGTTGGTAGGAGGGAGGCGGGGAACTGGGGGAATTGAGGAGGTTAGAGAAGATGGAAAAACTTTTTTGGGGGTAGGAGAAAGAGGATTGAATTTTGGTTTGATAGAAAGACCTTTTGCTGCAGAAATAGAGGCAGTGAAGGAGGAAAGAGGGTGTTTAGATTTCCGCCATTTCCTTTTTGCTGCCCGTATAGTTCTCTCAGCACTAGTCTGACAACCACAGAGCTGGGGAGGACTTGAGACCCTGCCATGAAGTAAGAGGACAGAGAGAGTCAAGAGAGGATGATAGAGTAGAGAGTGTCTGTGGCAGCGTTGGGAGGCATGAGTGAGAATGAGTCAGATGAAGGGAGGGTTGATAAAGTAGATGAAGCCAGAGAAGAGGGAGAGAGTGAGCGAATGTTGCGGCGGACAGGTACAATATCTCTTGAGATATGGATGTGAGCTTGGGAGAGTGGGCAAGAGTAAGAGATGAAGAAATGGTCTGAGGTATGCAGTGGGGTTGGATGTAGAGCAGTTTCTGGTGAATATGAGATCTAGGTGGTTGCCAGCTTTGTGAGTAGGAGGGGAAGGAGGAGTGAGAGGGCAAAAGAAGAGAGAAGATGTTAACTCGTCGAGTGTTAACTAAGTCGGAATGTTAACTCGCCCAGAAGAACCAATGGAGGGCCATCCAGCTCCTCCAAAAACTTTCCCAGAGGACCTGGTGGGCAGTAGATGACAACAATGATTAGTTGTACTGGATGACTTATGGTAACAGCTTGAAGTTCAAAAGACTGTGGTGAGCTGTGGCAGTGTGTAGAGAAAAAATCTCCACTTCGGGTTGATGAGTAGGCCTGTATCTACGGCTCTGAGTGTGTGGGTGAAAGAGTAGGCGGAGGAGAGAGCAGAAGGGGTGGATGTGTTGGTCAGTGTAATCCAGGTCTCAGTGAGCAAGGAAGTCAAGGGATTGCTGGGTAGTAAAGCCAGAGATGAACTCAGTCTTGCGGGTGGCAGTCTGGCAGTTCCACAGGCTACCAGTGACGAGGTGTCGAGTGTGTGTGTAGCGGGTGGGATCATAGACTGTTAATATTAATGGACAAAGCATCCGGTTCGGCAAAGTGCTGCAAATGCCTTAAACCTGCATTCTATCTGAATTCCAGCAGGGGGCGATATGTGCGGTTGCAAAAGGAGGTCGGTTTCTGTTCAGTCTATGAGAAAGTGACCCACTTCTCACTTGATTTATTACCTCAGTAAACATTTTCGTAATGAGTTTATGGTCTCAATCGCTAGTTTTAAGTCTTCTGCAATACAGAATGATGTTCATTTTTTGAATTATGGTCTCGTTGATTTTAAAATCTGCGATAAAGTGGGGGGTGTTTTAGGGCGTGGCTATGATGTGATTGACAGTGAAAGTGTGTAACGTAGAGTGTAAGCAACGTTGCCAACTCTCAGCGAACATCACAGTCAGATACCGCCAAACAGTGTATGGCTCCTCCCTCTCGTCTAAAATCGTCACATCCGCAACCAGGATGGCTGCGCCCGTAACGGCAAACTCGACGACTTATAGCAGATCTCCACAAACCAATGGTTGACGTCATACATGCTCTGTCCATTAAAATTAAAGGGGTGATAGAATAATTATATAATTATTATTATTATTATTATTATTATTATTATTATATAGGGTATTTCACACTGTTCCTTAAGGTCTCCTAATAGGGTATGTAACATTGGTTGGGCTGAAAATGGCCTGGGGGCTTTTCTATGGGTCCTAATGCATCCCTGTGTTTTGGCCCTATTTGGAACGAGAGCTTTTCTTCCAAATGTGGTATGCTCATGAATATTTAGATGAGCTGCGCGCTGATTGGTTGAGCGAACCACATACACATACAGTGGAGACGAGACAGCAGGTCTCATATTTCAGACACTGCAATGTTATACATTGTTCATCTGCTATTTCGTTACTAAATTCACTTCTGAGACTTTTTAATGCGAGAATTCAACTACTTAAAGGTCAAATATGTGCTGTTTTACGAAAATTGATGGCTAATTGCAAATTTTGTCCGACACTGTGTCGGAGTTCATGAGCTCTGTGACAACGGCCGATGCTGCCTGGGTTGCTGCCTCGCCGCCTGGCCTGTCCTTTCACAGACCTCGGGTACACTTTCGGTATAACTATAGTATATTTACAGTTTTAATTTCGTCACAGCATGTATATCACAGCTACCCTAAGGTCTTACAAAGCTAACACTTTTGTCCGATTTCAATTTAAGACATTTTTGTGAATTTGAGGGGTCTTGTTAGGAGAAGCTGCTAGCTCTCATTGATAGAGCTCTATGAGGCGTTTATTTCCCCGATCATTTGTTTAAATAACTCAACACACATATCCATTATAGGATTAACTGGAACCTGTGGTAAGAGATTGCGGGTGTAACAAGCTCGCTGACCACGCTCTCACTCACACACACCGGCCATTTAGCAGGAAGAGGGGAGGGAGAGCAGCGAGCTGCAGGCCCTGGAGCTCTGTCAGGGCAGCGTCGTTTGGTAGTCCAGTAACCCAGAAACGGTAACTTTGCGCGGGTATGGAGCGCTGCAGGCTGCCGGCCGTGACGGAGCTCCATCTAGCTCACAGCGGGCCGGGGGTCCGTGAAGGAGGACAGGCCGAGCGGCCAGGCAGCACCGGTTGCTGAACTCCGACACACAGTCGGACAAAATTTGCAATTAGCCATCAATTTTCGTAAAACGGCACATATTTGACCTCTACATAGTTGATTTCTCACATAAAAGAGTCTCAGAAGTGAATTTAGTGATGAAATAGCAGACGAACAATGTATACAATTTCTGAGATCTGTACAACCTATTTAGAAGACTACCTGATCTCAGATCAGTGGTGTAGCCTATGTAAATGTTGGGGTGTGACAAAGGTAGAGACTAGAGCCAAATAAGGAGGAGCCACGAGGTTCGTTGAGATTTGCCCGTTTTCAGAGGCAGTTTAAAATTGTGAGCAAGAGGTGTCATTGGGATTTTGATGTTCTATGTGTCCTATTTACCTACCAAACTGTCGTTATTCAACTATGACAAGGTAAAATTGTGTTTGCATTCTATCACCCTTTAACAGTCTATGGGTGGGATAGATAAGAGAGGTCGGGTTGCGGAAATGTTGTGAACATATGCAAGGTTTGTAGTATATCCAATACGATACACTAACAGGAATGGAGAAGCAGCACATTTTTAGATAAAGACAACAAGCAATGCAAGTAAGATACCAAGCCCACTTGCCGATGTGCGTCACAATCTATTCGTCATAGCATGCCTGCAGATCTAGAAAGCGTGGCCTTTTAGTCCAGTTAGTGTCTAGGGAAGCTGAGGCTAGGCAGCTAAGTAGGAGAACTTAGTTAAATATCGGGAATGAAGGAAGAATTGTCCTCCTCTTGTTCATGTGACACCAGAAACTCCTCGCCCCTTGCCTCCACCTCTTCATTATAACCCAGCATGAGCAGCACTTTGTCAAGTCAAAAGGACTGTTATTTTTATTCCGAGAATACATAGGTAATGTATCACTTAGTGAAACATCAGAGCTAACACAAACAAAAACAACACTTTGATCACAGCTTCCACTTTTTTAAAATACTGGGGCAAGTTAGCCTGCCTCATGAAATTGTATGAGAACGTAAGGCCGTTACAAATCGGGGGCGTGACGAATAAACAACGGAAACACGGAATAATCGGCTGCGAATATTTCCCATAAAAACTATTCATACTGCTAGCGATGCATATTTGCGATAGTTTTCAATCAAAGTTTAGAGTATTCGCGCCAGCTCATCTACCATGTCCAGTGTTTTCCACAGAATTGTGCATCCAACAGCAGCGGATTCTCGCTGAGCCGCAGGTCCCCAGAGCAGCATGGTCACCTGGAGAGTCCGGTACAGTCTGACTCTGCAAACGAAGATACCATCAGCGCTATACAGCGGAGCGTTCAGATCCAGTCAAATCAGCGCCAGCCGCATGTGTGACTGTGGATGAGAGGGAGGCTGGATGCTGAAAATCAGACGTTTTGGCACTCGTGATATTGCTTTGGCGCTGGCTAAAACCTCTTTAAGGGGCGCCAAAACTTTCTTTATGCAGTAAAAACCCTCAACAAATACAGGTAATAAATTCATAATACTAACCATTAAACTCCAGATGGACTCCAGCTGTCTTCTCTGTGGAGGAAAAAGATTGATGTGGGAAAAAGCAACTACTTCTTCTGTGTGTTAATTAGCGGATCGCAAACCAAGTTAAAAGGCTCATACCGCCACCTACATTACTGTATTGGAGTGTGTAGAATAATCAGTCTCTGCACGGAGGAGCTATTCACAGTCAGGTCTGTTGTGTTAGAGAGGGAGAGAGAGAGGGCACATATACGGCAGTATGTGGCGGTCAACATTCATTGTGTGGCGGGCTGCCACATATCTGTTTACGCTAATTTGCACTATTCACCTGCCCTTGTAAGCTCAACCGTTATTGCTTTCCACCTTTGTTGTCACACAATTTTATCTACCGATCTACTTCGCTATCTAGATCACAATCTGCACTAACTGTATATTGACTCTTCACTACATTTCAGTATTCATATAGTCTGTCTATTCTTGTATACTGTGTTATCACTGATCTTCACCACCACCAAGACCACACTTTGCACTAACTGTACACTGACTCTTTACTACTTCTCAGCATTTATACAGACTGTCTTTTCTTGCATATTGTATTATTACCTAGACTCCCATTTGCACATTTGGATATTGCATATCCATCGACTTACTTGCACCTCACTACGTGCCGGCATTTGTAATTGCCCACTTATTCTGCACTTTATGTAGCATATTGTATTCTGTGTTATTGTACTGTATTGACTGTGAAACTATTTGTTGTCTTGCATGCCTATGCTTTTCTTGGCTAGGTCGCCGTTGCAAATGAGAACCTGTTCTCAACGGCCTACCTGGTTAAATAAAGGTTAAAAAAAAAAAGAAGAGAGAAGTGACAGGGGATGCTGTGTGAGCAGATGAGAGAGAATGTTCGGAGCAGAGGAGAGTTTCCGTTTAGTGAAGATATCAAGTGAATGTACAGTAGCTAGAATCTCCAGTTTGAGCAAAAATAAATGCTGCAGCTCCTCAAAACTACTAGAGGTTGCCGAGCCTTGTTTCCCTGGCTGCTGAGTGGAGTGACTGGGATTAGCTCCGTAGACTCCAGCCCCGTCTCCTAGTGATTTTCAACCACGGTGGGGAAGTTGAAGCAGGAAAAAGCTAACACTAAGCTACTGTAAGCTAGTTGCTGTAAGCTGAGTTTTCTTTTAGCAAAATACTCTAACAGTAAACAGTACGCAATGTAGGTTATATGTCTAGGGCGTTTTAGTGTGAAAGGTAAGAACAGAAAGATTGTCTCTGGTAAACACTGTCCTTGGCAAGGTTTGCCATCTATACTGTCTGCTGTCTGGTTCAGCCTCTGTGTTGTATTATGATCCTCATAAGTAAACAACACAACGTGGTTGATGTCTTTATTCACGGTGTGAAGACGACCTTGTTTCGAAAAAATTACGTCACTTTATCCGCGTAATTTTCACGTGCAATATTGACGTGCAAATTAATCACATGAAAAAAATGTTTTTACAATTTATTTTGTGAATATAGCTTTGAAGTCAAAGCTTTGCAGTACAGCAAAAGTGTTAGTATTTGTAAATTTACATGACCTTTATGCCTGTCTGCTCCCTGCAGGAGTTATCTGAGGAAATCGAAGATTACACACAGCGATTCAACACAGAGGACCAATTGGAATGGAACCTGGTTCTACAGGAAGTGGCAGCTTTTGTAGAGGTAACTAACCCACCAAATGTAACACAACACATTAGTACTTTCAATGTTTATTTTATTACCCAAAATGCATGTTACAAACTTGTTTGATTAGATTGCCCTGAAGTCCACTGAGTTCTTAATGTATCATATAAAAAGCTAGTAAAACCCCACATTTGTGTACTCTGTAACGGGGCAAGACAAACTAAGGGGTTGAAGTTGGTTACTGACATTAAAACAATAATGCAACATTTCATCTTTTTGGACTGACTGGTAATTAAAGAAGTCCCCTTTTGTGAGCTGTCTGCTGCCAGATACATCAGATCAGCTGTGGCTCACTGTTGTTTCTCTACATTTGTAAAACAGGCAGATCCAGTGGTAGTTCTGAATGACAACACTTCTGTCGTAGTCACCAGCAATCGGCTGCAGGAGGGAAATGTGCCTCCACTGGAACAAGGCATGGTGGTTGGGCAGCTCGTCCTTGCAGATGCACTAATCATCGGCAACTGTAACAACCAGGTTTTAACCCACTAATTCTAATTCACAGTTCCTAACACTATATACACATCAACAACATTGTTGACCAGTTTTATTGAAGAAAACCTGTGGCCTGTACTACGAATCAAGATCAACATGCCCTGGATTTATTTCAGTTACCTGGCTTCACCTAACCTAACAACCGCGGTCCCGCATAAACTGTGTCACAACGGTGGTTCAGAACTAGTTCAATCAATCCAGGGTTTCCCAACCAAGCGACGTTCGCGTTCACATAAAAGAGGCGGTGTTTGCACAGCATGACCAATCGCAAACATCTACCAGAGCCACATATTTTACATAAGAAGAGCAAACTATAATTCTACATAAATAGGAAGAACACAGACACTGTTTTATAGGCAAAACGCAATACAGTCACTGCTTCCTAAAACGGGAAGGAAAGCTGGCAAAAAAAAAAAGCCGACGCTGTAAATGCGTAAATCGCAACGCTTATGAATATCACTCCCCCCATCAGTCAGGCACAAGATCTGACCATAATTACACTTGTGCTTTCCATAAACTGCCGTTGCTTTAGCCTATTATTTCAGTTGTAACCCTGGCAGTGGTAAGCGATTGTGAGAGCAAAGAAAAAATATAAAAACATAATTCAAACCGATGTGCGCATTGGCAACGCATTGGCAAGAAGCTGACAAATAGCCTTTACATAATTCCCTCCGCTGAAAATCTATATCTTTCATAAAAATACCCATCAGGGAATGTTTTAACTTGTGATACAAAAAACCCTGGGTTGAACCTGAAGTTACCTCGTTAACGCCAAATCTTGCTTCGTTTTCTCAAACAAACTACTGTATATCTGTGTGGACCTGTGTGTCTGAAAAAAAGTTGAACTGAATATCAAACACACCTTTTCAATATAAAACTTAGCAGTATTACCTGCATTGCTCTTGAATAATAGTTTCACTACCAAAGGACGTAAATGAATTTTTTTTTCACTCTGTTATTAAATACATTACACACACACAGGCCCGAAATACACACACATGCAAACAAGACCTATACACATGCATTAATGGATAGATGTTAGGTCGAGGGGCTGTCCATGGCCATGCGCGCCGAACATTTGGGGGGTCAGTGCCTTGCTCAAGGGCACCTCGAAAGTGTTCTGGAAGCAAACTGGCACCTCAGCTACCAGTCAACATTCACCCTAAGTCTTGTGGAGAATACTGTATGTATGAAGTATGTCAATTGTGTATACCAATTTTTTATAGATGTCCTATTTCTTTTTTGTGATTAACAAATTTTTTCACATTTTTCATTTCGCAAAACAAACAACTTGCAACATTAACAAATCTCCCCCCCCCCCCCTCGTCATTACCACACAAAAATCAAGAAAAGATGATAGTAACTACAGTATTCCAGATCATTTAACAAAATAGTCAATAAACATATGTATAAATGACCACACCATAAGCCCAGGATTAGTGTTTTGAATGTGTTCAGGTCAGTACAGTCACGGATGTGTATGAGTTCCGGAGGGAGGGGGCTGCAATGGTGAAAGCTCGGTCACCTGGTTATGGAGGACTTTGTGGGTGAGGAGGAGGACTTTAAACTGGATGCGTTGGGAAACAGGGAGCCAGTGGAGGTTCTGAAGGATGGGAGTGATGTGATCACGGAAACGGGTGTGGGTGAGGAGACGGGCAACATAATCATCTGCATAAAGCATAAGTTTGTGCACTACACCTCCTACCATAACACCTTGGCTGCTACCAAAGGCTCTATGGCTAAACAAAACAACAAAGGAGAGGAGTATTTTGTTCCCCTTCCAAGAGCAAAATATTCAGAAAGTAACCCGTTAGTTTGCACCACAGTTTCTGGGTGCTTATACAGCACCTTAATCCACTTTATAAATATGCTGCCTAAGCCATACATTTCCAAAATTTTGAACATAGCCCCATGTAACCATATGAAACGCCTTTTCGGCATCGGGGGAAATAGCAGCTATTGAGGATTGTCTATCAGCTACAGACCATGCAATATTAATGAGATGCCCTATCTGACGAGCTACACTGGCAAATAAACCCCACCTGATCAGGATGAATTAGAGAAGTAATAACCTTATTTAATCCATTTGCCAACATTTTTTAAATAATCTAACTGCATTAGGGAAATTGCAAATTCAGCAGCCTTTAAACTCTCGACGCAGCTTTCAACCTCATTCATTCTAGTGACCAGGCTGGAGAGCTTCGACTCCATTGACACAATGGAGCGGTGAATTTCCTTCAGACCTAGCTCAGCGGAGATTTTCTCTAGTGCTGCGAATATTTTACCAATATCTGACGGCGATATGTCGTTGTTAGCCTGTTGCTTTTCTGCCACAGTCACAGCAGCGGCGCCATTTTGACTCTTTTCATCCGCGTCTCCACCATGGAACATTTGCTGTTTAATATCTCCACCGACCGCTGACTTTTCGGCATCCAGAATGTTTCTCATCCTGGCTGAGCACAAAGATCTCTGGTCAGTATCTTCAAAAGGATAAATACAGCTGTGCACTACATGGAGCTCGTCAAGCTCCATGTAGTTGACCATTAGGTCACATGACTCTCCTAGTCCTGTCCTATTTCTAACAAGTAGTATAGACCGAATCACTATGACATCACACTAACAACAATCATTTTCAGCCGTAACTGTAATGTTTAAAGATAAATTGTTGTAAACACAGTGGTCCAACCTATCTGACGTTTCTGCTGGGCCTATTTGATGTACTGTGTTGCTTTCCTAGCTTCTTTGATAAACCAAATCTACCTAACATCTCACTGCTGGTCAGAGTGCTAGTTTTGGGTAAACTCATGCTGTCCTTTTCTTTGTGTCCCAGCAGGTAAATTAGGTCTCCAACCTAACATTAGTGAAAGTGTTGTTGATAATGAGATATGAAAGCATTAAACATGCATTTTAGATGAATAAGATGTATACACTTTTAAATAACAATTGAAATAACTCACCCCTGTTTGCTTGGCGCTTAATGTGAATTATAACGCTAAGTAGGTACATAGTTTACGTTACCATGGACGCAGTGTTCCAACCGTGAAGACGTAACAGACTATTTTCTTTAGCTGAAGCAATACAATTGTTTTTAAATTAATAATTCCTTTTTAAATTAATATTTTGTGTAAAATTCTTGATTTATTTGGTAAGTAGCCATGTAATAAGAGTTCGCTATAGTGACCAGCACTCTACATTATTCCTTACTTTACAGCTCACCACAAAAAGTATCCTGTGGAGTTTATTTGTAAACAAACAAAATGTTTGTTTACATTCAGTGTTTCTCATCAAAACACACCATTTGTATATTTGAGACCTAACTTGTTTTGAATGCATTTCCTTCCTCATGAAACATTTGCGAAGCCATTTTTCTTTTGAAATTATTTTGCTAGCAGTCCTTTTCTTCGCTACGTATTTGTTGGGCACGTTAACATCACTTGTACATCAGTGGAATAGTTTGAAACAATTGACCAGAACGTGTATCATCTTTTTACTCTTGGGTGACATTTTTGTAACTGCAGCCTGCCCACAGATGTAGCAGAACAGGTAGCCTTGTATAGCAATTTGGAGGTATGTATTATGCTAATTATCAAATCTCAAGAATGCAGCACCCTCTTATGAACATGTGGCATTCATCAAATTGAAACAAGCAATTTACAAGAAATGTTTGCGTTTAGAGGGTTTAGTGACCTTGTTTGGGAGGCAGACACCATCTCCACATTTAAGAGTAAGCTAAAAACTCTTCTCTTTAATAAAGCTTATAGTTAGGGCTGGCTCAGGTTTTCCTTGGTATAGGTTTAGACTGCCGGGGGACCTATTATACACTCAGTTCCTCTCTCCCCCCCTCTTTCTCCATCTGTTCTAACTTCTTCCCCAGAGTCCTTGTGCTTTCTCACCTCACAGATTTCCTTGGATTGTTGTTTTGCAGCTGCTGCTGTGGTGCTGCTCAATGCCCTGCAATGCTACTACTATTATTAATAACAATAATACATTTCATTTAAGGGCGCCTTTCTCTGCACTCAAGGACACCCACTCAAGGACACCGTATAGGGATACATAAGACATGTAAAAGCAGCAAAAAATATAAATAAAAATAAAGAATAAAACAACAATAGAAACAACAGACAGAGGCAGAGCAATTGACATCAAGTGGAATAGGCAGTTTTAAACGGATGTGTTTTGAGTTGCAATTTGAAATGAGGGAATAAATCAATGTTTCTGAGTTGGGGTGGTAAACAATTCCAGAGACGGGGAGCAGAGCGGCTGAATGCTCTGCTCCCCATGGTGGTGAGACGGGCGGAGGGGACAGACAGGTGTATGGAGGAAGGGGATCTGAGGGAGCGGGAGGGAGTGGGAACCTGGAGGAGATCAGACAAATATGGGGGGGTGGGGTTGTGGATGGCCTTGAATGTAAACAGGAGGACTTTGAATTGGATACGGAACTGGAGGACTTTGAATTGGATACGGAACTGGACCGGGAGCTGTTGCAGGACAGGAGTGATGTGGTGGATGGAGGGGGTTCGAGTTAAAATGCGGGCAGCTGAATTCTGGACCAGTTGAAGTTTATGGAGTGATTTGTGAGGGAGGCTGAAGAGGAGAGAGTTGCAGTAATCCAGACGGGAAGTGACAAGACTGTGGACAAGGATGGCGGCAGTGTGGGGGGTAAGGGAGGTGCGGAGGCGATTGATGTTTCGTAGGTGGAAGTAGGCAGAAACGGGTAATGTTATTGATGTGGGGTTGAAAGGATAGTGTGCTGTCAAGGAATACACCCAGACTCTTAACCTTGGGGAGGGTGAAACGGAGGAGTTATCAATAGTGAGAGAAAAACTGTCGGTTTCGGATAAAGTGGATTTTGTGCCAATGGGGAGAACCTCGGTTTTATTACTGTTTAATTTGAGGAAGTTTTGGGTGAACCAGGTGTTTATTTCAGAGATGCAATCAGTAAGGGAGGTGGGCGGAAGAGTAGACGAGGGTTTGGTGGAGAGGTAGAGCTGGGTGTCATCAGCATAACAGTGGAAGTGAATGTTAAATTTGTGGAAGATATTGCAGAGGGGAAGGAGGTAAATGATGAGGAGTAGGGTCCCCAGGACAGAGCCCTGGGGCACACCTGAAGTGACGGAGGAGGGAATGGATTTAAAAGACTTGAGTTGCATGAACTGAGTGCGTCCAGAAAGGTAAGATGTGAACCAGTCTAACAGAGTGTGGGTGATGCCGATGGAAGATAGCCTATTGAGGAGGGTGGTGTGACAGATGGTATCAAAGGCTGCACTCAGGTTGAGGAGGATGAGGATGGTGAGGAGTCCAGAATCAGCTGCCATAAGGAGGTTGTTGGTGATTTTGTTAAGTGCTGTTTCACTGCTATGGAGTGGGCAGAAACCGGACTGGAACTGTTCATACAGGTTATTGTGGGATAGGTGAGAATGGAGTTGAGAGGCAACTGTTTTTTGGAGATGAAGGGTAGATTGGAAATAATAATAATAATAATAATAATAATAAATTGAATTTATATAGCGCTTTTCACGAACTCAAAGTTGCTTTACAGGGCAGGTATAGATAATAAAGACAAACAAAACAAAACAAGATTCAGGCACAGATGAAAAGGGAAGGGGCGTGGGGCTACGGATAGGCAGTGGTGAAGAGATGGGTCTTGAGGCGAGACTGGAAGATGGTGAGGGACTCAGAGGTGCGGATCTCTTGGGGGAGGGAGTTCCAGAGCCTGGGAGCTGCCCTGGAGAATGCTCTGTCCCCAAAACTGCCTAGGTTGGACTTTTGGATATAGAGGAGACCGGCTGAGGTGGATCTGAGGGACCGTGAGGGTTGGTACGGGGAGAGGGGGTCAGTGAGATATGAGGGGGCCAGATGGTGGAGGGCTTTGTAGGTGATCCGGTGGGAGATGGGAAGCCAGTGGAGTTGTTTTAGGACTGGAGTGATGTGGTGCCAGGATGAGGCGGGCGGCTGAGTTCTGGACCAGTTGGAGTCGGTTGATGTTGGTAGAGCTGATGCCGAGAAGAAGTGAGTTGCAGTAGTCCAGTCGGGAGGAGATGAAAGCGTGAATGAGTCTTTCAGCAGAGGTGTGGTTAGGGAGAGAGATGAAGTGGGATCTGTTGGAAAGGTAGGAGCGGAGCCAGCTAAGTGCAGTACCTTCGATACCGAGGTCTTTGAGTGTGGTGAGGAGGATGTTATGGATCACGGTATCAAAGGCTGCACTCAGGTCGAGGAGGATAAGGATGTTGAGGGAACCAGTGTCAGCAGAGGTGAGGAGGTCGTTGAGGACTTTGAGGAGAGCGGTTTCTGTGCTGTCGAGGGGGCGAAAACCAGATTGGAGAGGTTCAAATCGGTTATTGGCATGAAGATGGGTTTGTAGTTGTGAGGCGAATATACGTTCCAGAGTTTTAGATAGAAAGGGCAGGTTGGATATTGGGCGGTAGTTGTTGAGGGAGGAGGGATCCAGACCAGGTTTTGTAAGGATTGGGGTGACAGCGGCAGTTTTGAAGGTAGAGGGGACAGTTCCAAGGGACAGTGAGGAGTTGAAGAGGTTAGTGAGGTAGGGGCATAGGACGGGGAGACAGGACTTCAGGAGTGGAGTAGGGAGGGAGTCAAGAGAGCAGGTAGTGGGTTTGGAAGAGCTGATGAGTTTAGAGATTTCAGGAGTGGTGACCGAGTCAAACTGGGAGAGGAGGCAGTGTGGAGAAGGGGTCAGGAGGTCAGGAGGGATGGGGAGAAGAGGGGCTGTGGTAGGTGCTGGAGTAGATCCTGGGAGGTCAGATACAGGGGATAGAGATTGGTAAATTGTGTTGATTTTGTCAGCGAAAGGGGAATGCTTGGTTGAGGGAGAAGAAGTCGTTGGGTTGTTGCCAGGTTTCGGTGAGCAGAAGGAAGTCCAGAGTGTTGTCAAGGATTAGTTTATGGAGGGCAGGGGCTTTATTGTTGAGCGATGGGGTGTTGAGGAGGGCAAAGTTGGCATGGTGGTGGGATGGGGGCAGGCTGGAGAGATCTGAGGTTGTCCCGGTTAGCAGTGTGTGTGGTCGGTGGGGAGGGGGGGGGCATTGCCGTTGAGGAGAGTAAATGATTGGAGAGTAGGTGTATGTGAGGTGCGGAAAGCACTGTAGTCCAGTCCGGATTTTCTGTGCAGCCTGACAGTGCGTTCAGCCCTATGTGATCCAGTGGGGGAAGCATTCTGATGACGTGGGAGAGGTGCGACAGAGCGTGCAGGTGACCAGATGGATGGAATGGATTGTCCGTGGTGGAAGTAAACAAACTTGCGGGGAGAGCTTCTGTGGATGTAACGGGGTGACCTAGAAGTATGAGCTGTTTGATGACTGGGATGCAGGATGGAATGGAGTAGTTGAGTTCGACCAATTGCAGAGTTGAATATTTGAACATGATGCCGAGCGGAGGGACTGAGGGCTCCGTGATAGCAGTTAGCCGTGGAGTAGTAGGGGCACAGAAGTGGATGACTGATGCGAGTGCCAAAATGATCCACGGCATGACAGGAGGAGATGAAAGTCCAGTCTCAGTCACGGCTCGCATCTGGTGGAGGTTGCCTGTGAGAAGGAGGTCGGCAATCGGGTTAGCCGCTGTAGCAGCTAGGATTAGCCACCACGCTTTGGGTGAACGAGGGCAGCCAGCTAGTGGCTAACCGACAAGGCGACAGTCTGGTTGAGGAGCCCAAGCGGCTTCGGGAACCAGCTGAGAGGCTGTCCAGAGGTAGAGAGGCTGTCCATAGGTAGGGGTACAGCAAACACAAACAAACAGGAACACAAGAGAATAGCAGACGGAGAAGCAGCGAATAAACGGCGCCAGCATCCTCTCACATCTGATTTTCAGTGCTGAAGAAGACTCATATCAAAAATGTAATTTATATATAGGATATAGGACGGAAGTTGGAGGGGTCGGCACAAGGTTTTTTTTTTAAAATAGGGGTAATGGCAGCAGTTTTGAAGGATGTAGGGACACTTCCAGTCGTGAGAGAGGAGTGGATGGTAGCAGAAATGAAGGGGACCAGGGAGGGAAGGCAGGCTTTAACAAGTTGTGTGGGGAGGGGGTCAAGTTGACAAGTGGATGGCTTGGATTTCTTTCTTTTATAAGATCAATTTTTTCATTAGTTTTATATTTTTGAACATACAGAAAAGATAAAAACAATTGAACAAGAACAAAAACTCTCTCTCACCCCCCACCCAGAGCGAGTGGGGGGGGAGCCAGCGTTGAGCTATCATTTTCTTGGTTGTGGTTGAGCCGGCTAGCCAAACTTTCTTCTGTCTATCAAGCAGGTGTAGTTTAGAGTCGTCATTAAGTAACAAAACAACCGGGTCAGTAGGAATTCAACATCCTATCACATCAGATATTATTGATGTTGTTTTATTCCAGAACTCATGCATCTGTTCACACTCCCAGACCATGTGTAGGAAAGTTCCAGTTTGTTCAGGTTGACAGAACGTGCAATAGGGAGTGGGAATGACTTTAGAAACGTATCTCTTCAGAGGATTCCAGTATGTCCTATGACATATGTTGAAGTGGATATACTGGTGATTTGGGTTCTTGGAACAATGGAAAATGTTGTCCCAAACTGTCTCCCAATTAATTACGTTCCCCTCAGGGCTCAGCTCTCGCTCACATTTCCTTGCTATTGGGAGTTCTCCTATGGATACTTGCACCAGTTTAGCATAGATCTTGGATGCTAATCCTCTCACAGGAAAATCAACAAACCATTTAATAACTGGGTGCGGCTCAAGACTGTTTACCCATGGCACTCCATAACATTTTAGGGCTGCTCTTAAGCGCAGATACAAGAAGAAGGATGTCCTGGGGACCTCAAAACTAGCTCTTAGGTCTTCAAAACTCAACATACCTTTCTCATTGAATATCTGGTTTACAGTATAAATGCCTCTGTCACTCCACTGCTTACAAGCAAAGGGTTTGTTACCAGACATTAAGTGTGTATTGTGCCAAATTGGGGTGTCCAGATGCCACTTGTTGGTGTAGCATAGTTGCTCCTCCACCTGTTTAAAGTTAGTCAATGTGTTGGTGATAATACGGCCATAGGCTAGCATACACTTATTTGGACACACACCTGTAAAGGCAAGGTCTTGCAGTCTTAAACTTCCAGTGAGGTTTTGCTCTATTTCTCTCCATGGGACTGTAGACGAGGGGTCCATCCACACTCCCACGCCCATAGCTGAAAGGCTCTGTGATACACTTTAAGGTTGGGGAGGACCAAGCCTCCCGTGTTTGTGGTACGTTGCAGGGTAGAGTATTTTAGCCTAGGTTGTTTATTATTCCAAATATATTGCCGAAATAAGGTATCAAGTTTCTTTCAGAAATTTGGTGGGGGTAAGGGGATCATTGTACTTAAGAAATTCACACAAGGAACTATGTTCATTTTAACAACGGCAATCCTGGAGCGTAGTGATGCCGGCAGCGCAGACCGGCAATTGGCCAGATCCCTTTGAACACTACTTAATATAGTTTCATAGTTGTCCTGGACAACTCGCTGTAGGGATGCGTGTACGGTGATGCCCAAATATGTAATTTTGCTTTGGGTTGGTATTGTAACACTAATGGTTGATGCCACATGCCTGTTGTTCAATAAAAGGTTAGATTTATTCCAGTTCATTTTATAGCCCGAGATTGAGCCAAATTCGTTGAAAATCTTAAGAATTTTTGGAATAGAGTCCTCAAGATCAGCAATGTACAACAAAATATCGTCTGCAAATAATGATATTGAGCTGCTACTGGATTTAATCTGGATATTACAGATTTTATTTTGCCTTATGGCTTGGGCTAACGGTTCAAGAGAGATTGCAATTAGCATGGGGGAGAGCGGGCATCCCTGTCGCGAGCCCCCCTTAATGGGAAACGGCTGGGAGTGCAATCCATTGGTTGAGACTATGGCCGTGGGATTCACATATTAAGTACGCACCATGTCAATGAATTTGGCCCCCAAACCAAGCCTCTCCATTACTTGCCACAAGTAGTTCCACTCTAGGCGGTTGAAAGCCTTTTCCGCGTCTACTGATAAAACTGCTGCCATTGTTGGAAGGTTTTTGGCTTCTTCTATTACATGAAATAGTCTGCGTACATTGTCTGCAGCATAACGCTTGGCTATAAAACGTGATTGGTCGGGGTGGACTAGCTTCTCCATAAAACGCTCTAAGCGAGAGCCAGGACTTTGGAATAAAGCTTAATTTCAGTCCTGATGAGGCTGATGGGCCTGTAATTTGAGCAATCCGTAGGGTCTTTACCCTTCTTTGGCATAACAGAAATCAGCGCGGTGTTGGTTTGTTGGTGGAAAGTACCCTTCTCTATGGCTGAAGTTAAAGCTTGTAAAATGGTAGGTCCTAATATGTCAAAATACTGTAGAAGTTCTGATGGAATTCCATCCAACCCTGGTGTTTTCCCTTTAACTGTTTTTAATGCTGATTTAAGTTCCTCTAAGGTCAGTTGACCCAGTTCTTCTGCCTCTTCTGGGTCAAGAAAAGGCAGGTTTAGTTCTTTTAGGAACTTCTGGCGCTGTGTCGGATCTGGGTTGCAGGAGGACTCATTCAACTTTGAGTAAAAGGATTGAAAAGTGGCACTGATATCCTTAGGATTTGTTGAGATACCTCGATCTGTGCGGATGCTGTTGATAGTAGCCCTTGATTTGCTTGGTTTACAGCCGTTAAAAAAGTAATTTTGCCTCACTCTGTGCATTATGAACTCAGCCTCCTTCTTAGCAGATCATTCAGCTCTGTTCAACTTGTGACTAGAAGAGTTTATGTAGATTTAGAAAAACAAGTCTTAAGAGATTGCTCTAACGATTTACAGCGTTCTTCCAACTCCGCTATCCTTGCCTCTCTTTTCCTATTCAAATTGACCGCAAAGGAGGATGTAAAATCTCTAATAAATCCTTTAGTTGCTTGCCATGTATATGCGGGGTCAGAAACTGAGTCTGTATTAATTGATATAAATTCAGCCAGTTTGGTTCTAAATTCTGTATCAAAAGCTGTGTTCTGGAGAAGGGAATTATAAAATTGCCATCTCCTAGATCTTTCTCCTAACATATCACAACGGAATGTGGTTATCAGCATATTGTGATCAGACAGAATTGCTGGTTCTATTGCTGTCGTGTGGAACATTGTCTTAAGCTCACTGGAGCACAACATATAATCAATGCGGGAGTGGGTGAGGTGGCGTGTGGAAAAGAAGGTGTAATCCTTGCTAGTAGGATTGTGCATCCTCCATATATCTGTAAAATGGTGGGATTCCACAACTGCTTTAAACATGTCCGATATGCATTTTTGGGCTTTCGTTGTGATTGATCCCTGATCTATCTTGATTTAAATCTAGTACTGCATTCATGTCTCCCCCTATGATTAGTGAATATTCGTTGAGAGAGAGCAATTCATTGGTTAGGCGTGGGGGAAAAAACTATCATATGTAGCCTGTGCATATACCGAAACAAAGGCTATTTTCCTACTCCTTATCGTATATAATCTTATATATGTACTGCCTGATAAGTCTTTACTGCTTTTGTCTACGGTGAGTGCGCATTTCCGCAACAGCAACACAATGGAGCCCTTGGTTTTGGTGTCATCACTAGATGAGGCAGCAACCTTAAAGTATTTATTTTTTAGATGATTTACATCTCTTTTACGTAAATGTGACTCCTGTATAAGCGCCACGTCTATGTTTTTCCTTCTTAAATAGTCCAGGAATTTAGCTCTTTTGATTGGCTCGTTTAGCCCCCTGATGTTGACTGAAAGGATTGAGAGCTCAGCCATCTTCAAAATGTACACGCATATGTGTCTCGAGTACCCTACCGGATTTTGCCAACAAATCAGTAGCAAAGGGTGAACTGTTAGCTCTGAGCAAGGTGTGACAAAAACATAAAAAGTAAAATAAATCCCCTAACCCTCTGAGACCGCAGACCCCCTCCCCTATCTGTAAGATGCGTGACCACATCAAACGCAGTTTGAGCAAAACTCCAGCTCAAAACTGCACCTCCTCTCTTAAGTCACAGGTTAATTGAAACAGGTGAAACTAGTGAATACTTATGTTAAACATGAACAATATTATAAACACCTTAGAACTAGGTCTCAACCAGCTGTTAAGTTCTGAAGTAGGCTATGTGAGAAACTTTCTGGAATAAGCTGTGTGTAAAACACACCAATCTAGTTGGAGCAATAAGCAGACTATGAGCTGAACAGACAACATCCCTCATGATCTTTCAATCCAGGTAAATGTTAACAAACAGACTGTAAACTGACCAGCCAGTATTTATCATGTATTTTCAGTCTGGTTAAGTGTCCCTTTAAAGCCTGACTCCGAAACTTACATACCGTATCCTCAGGATTTATCATGTTTTTTTCAGCCCGATTAAATGTCCACAAAAGCATAGACTGTAGATTGAGTTGCCTGCATTCATCATTTCTTACAGTCTGATTAGATGTCCCTTCAAAGGTTGGTTCCAAAACCTACACACAGTGTCCTCCTGTCAAACTCGGTATAGTAGCCTAAATACCGTTAGTCCACCGGTGCTGAGTCCTCCAGTCACGGCCACGACACCGACCGCAAAGTCCCACCGCCGCCCTCCGCTTCCTCTGTTGGTAACGGTCCGTGGCGCGGGACGACCCATGCATGTAGCATGTCTTCCTCCAGTTCTAATTCCATCCAGAAAACACCCGGCTCTGCGGCTGCAGCAAAGGCAAACTCTCTCCCTCCGTGGATGGCGGGCAGGCAGCTAAATGAGTCTGAGTTGCGTTCAGCGTGTAGTTCATGTTGAGTCCCTTCAGGCACCCGAAGCCGCCGGACCGCGGACCGCAGTCAGACTGCTCCAGCTCACATACCATGATTTCCTGCATCTCAGGTTCTGCCTTGATGTGATGCTTCGAGGCATTAATTTCCACCAACACTCCTTTCACTGCGTTGTAGATCATGGATTCAAGCACACTTAGCTGCCTCTCCAAAACCCGAGCGATTAAAGGCCTTTTTATAGTTGTGCGTCGAATCGACGGCAGAGAGTCCAGCCGTAGCCTGACGTGCACCTCTCGAAAAATGTTAACTATACGTTGCGGCGACGCACGTCGCTCGGCCATGGTTTGGAAGCGTTGCATTTCCCCCGACTTATTTCCTGGTTCTCTTTCTCCATAAACAACATGAAATCAAGGAGAGGGTTAACTTTTCCTGCTACAGATTTCTCACCGTGGTAAGAAAACACAGGGCAGACACTTTGTTTCTCTCACTCTGACTCTAGACATAATCGGAGATAATCACTTTCTCACTTCTCCCTCTATCACACACACGCATGCCGGCTCGACGCACACACCAGCGCACAAGTATAAACATCAGGCCACGTACGTAGGCTATGGCGAAAGCTCTGCGTGGAGCCTCCGCAGAACTGTAAAACAAGCTTAAGTCCTCCATGTTAGAGAACGCGTTCACATCAGTTGCTCCATTAGCTAATGTTCCATTAGCCGCCGCCATGCTAACAAATTTCTCTGAACGACTAAATAGTTTAGGCGACAGCGAGACACGCTTTTTTGTGCCTGCAGGCGTTTTACTGAGTCACCGTGATAACAGACAAAACGGTTTGGCGTCGAAGAAAAAGTAATAGACCTGGTTATTTAATGAAATACGGAGGTGAGTGTGGGAGACTCAGTCTCTTGCAACCATAGCGGTGGCTGGTCACGTGATCCCCCGATGGCTTGGATTTCTGGGTGAGTTCTGTGATTTCTGAAATATCGGGGAGCTAGAAGGAAGAGAATGAGTGTGTGGATGGGTGAAAGTCGGTTGAGATGCTGAGGTGAGGGATTGATCCAAGGTGCTGGTGGATGTTCTTGGTTTTTTCAGTGAAAAAGGAGATAATGGAGTTGCAGAAGGAGGTTGTATACAAGTGAGGGGAGAGAAAGTCCTGGGGTTGGGTGATATTGTTAAGCAGGGAAAACAGTGACTTGGAGTTTCCTTTGTATGCAGTGATTATACTGGAGTAGTAGTGGGTTTTGGTGCTAGCAATGGAGTCCTTATAACGTAATATGTGGTTATTGTACATTTCTTTGTGAATAATGAGACCAGTTTTTCTATGAAGACGTTCAAGTTGCTGACCTTTGGCTTTCATGAGACGAAGGTCGGGGGTGAACCAAGGGGCGGAGACGGAAAAAGAAACATCTGTTTTTTTAACGGATCAAGGGAAATAAGAATATTATGGAGTCCAGTGTTGTAATGAGAGACCAGATCATCGGGGGTGGATAGATTGTGAGTGTCAGGGAGGCAGGAGGAGTGGATACTTGAAGTGAGAGTGGCAGGGTTGATATTCCTTATATTCCGAAATGAAATAAGGCGTGGTATTTTAGAGATGGAGAAAGTGAGTTTCACTGTAAATGAGAGGAGAAAGTGATCAGTTATGGGGAGTTCATCAGCTGTAAGGTCAGAAGGGGTGACACCAGAGCAGCAGATCAAGTCCAGAATATGTCCTTTGGAGTGTGTGGGAAAAGTAGTATGTTGCTGACATCCAACACTCTCTAGGCAGAAGGTCAAGTCTTTGGTGAGATGCAGATTGATATTGTCCATGTGGATATTGAAATCACCCAGCAGTATTATGTTTGGTGAGAGAGAGGATAAGTAGGTGAGAAAAGCAGCAAAGTCATTTAAAAATTCACTGTTCGGTTTAGGGGGGCGGTAGACAGTAGCAATGATGGTTGGAGTGGGACCAGACAACTTGCAGACAGCAGATTCAAACGAGCTGGAGACAGGCACAGACACCGGCGAGACTTTCCATAGACAGGTAGATTATCGTGAGTCGTCCTCCCCGGCGGGAGCCACGGGGTTGACAGATGTAAACAAACCCACTAGGAGTGGATTCATTCAGCTGAGAAAAGTCGTTGGGCTGTTGCCATGTCTCGGTTAAACAAAGAAAGTCTAGCTTACGATCTGAGATGAAGTCCGTGACAAGCCATGACCAACTGGCATCCTCCGGTCATCAGGAATCACGTCAGGCTCCAACCCCATTTAAAACAAAAATACGGCGTAGAGATGACAAAATGCGTAGCTATATATAACTATTGAACTTTGCTAATGAACTGAGTATGAAAATCAAACAAAATGATCTATGCATTTGCGAAAAAGAGTAAAATTACAGAAAGTAAACAAGCCAGACAGAGCGGCGTCCCCGTTACTAGGCAACTCCTATTAATTACTATTAGTCATAATTCTGTTATCTTTACTGTTACTATAATTGCCACTGTTCATCATGCCATTCCATTATACCTACTGCTATAATTATGAGTCATATTTCTGTCTCTCTCACCGGCCTTTTAAAAGTTTTTCCTCGACGCTGTTGCACCAAATGCATGTTCTTGTGGGAATTGTTGGGTATCTGTAAATTATAGAATGTGGTCTAGACCTACTCTATCTGTAAAGTGTCCTGAGATAACTTCTGTTATGATTTGACACTATAAATTAAATTTAATTGAATAGTGAATCTGACTCATACTGACTTGAACACTTGCACAAGCAAACCACACAGAAAACATTGAGAGGTTTAGGATAAGAATTATTGTTCTTGCAAGGGGCCCATGATCTCAAGTCAGCTTTTCATGTGCTTCTCTACTCTGACAAAACAAATCTGCATGTTCACCCTGGTCCTAACAACAACACTAACATAAACACTATGGGGTAGGAAAGTGTTAACCTACAATGTTTAGTCATTGGCCTTCTACCAGAGTAGAATCTTCATTCATATCAACATTGACTAGTAAATGAAATAATGAAGAATCCTGAAGAGTTCTCTTTATACTTACTTAATACAAGTCTGTATGGATATTTGAAGACATTTTTGTCAGAGGTATAAACTCAATGCCTAAAATACTGATTCTCCACAAATGTCTTAATGGTAAGGTTATGTCAGTGTTGTGTTTCTTCCATTTTTTTAGGTGAAGTTCAGTGAATTAACCATCGATATGTTCCGCATGCTTCAAGCTTTGGAAAGGGAACCTGTAAACTTGACACAGACCCCAAAACAAGGAACTCTGGTGAGTGTCATACGTCTCATAAATGATACAGTCTCTCACAGGGCCAATCAGTAGCAAAAACCTGTATGTCACCATGTTTTGGCCCGTATCAGCACCCCTGTAATTATGCTATCCTTGAGTGAAATGCATCATTCTTTCAAGAGTTGCATCATTCCCTACTGGTGTCTTACTAATTTAGGGTGACAAACATGATACGTCATACTTAAAGTAAACTGAAACTGAAATACGAACATATGAGTAATTATATAAAATATTTTTCCACAGGAGCCCAATGAGAAGCCAGCTAAAAGAGAAAACCCTCACAAGTATTTGTTGTACAAACCAACATTCAGCCAGCTTTTTACTTTCTTGTCGGCCTCGTTTAAGGTCAGTATTAACTTTAATCCTAGCCTTTCTGGGTTAAATGCTGCTTAAGTTGATGGTCTATTATTAGACATGCAATATCACCAAGATACCGTTACGTAAAATATATTGTATCTCTCATCCTCGAGGTTCACAAGTGTTGTTCTATTGTTGTTGTTGCTATTTAGATTTCTCACCTTTCCACTGCCATATTTATGTGAACATCCAAATGTTTTTGGGTTATTTTCTTGTTTTACTGAGAGAACATTGATTGTGACACAGGATCACAATCCCATTTACTGACTGGGGGAGAATTTCATAATCTGGATCCATATTAGGTTAGGTTTTCTTCTACACCCCCTACCCATTATTTTAGTTTCTGTTTTAATCTAATAGTCTAATCTAATAAAGTATATGTTGCACTTACATTAAACATAATCATATTACATTATAATGTTTTTCCCCATTGCCCTTATTTTCAGGAATTGCCTGCCAACAGCGTTCTGCTTGTCTACCTGTCAGCTACTGGAGTCTTCCCTACTGGGCATTCAGATTATGAAGGTAAAATGCTAAATATTAAACCCCACATTTCTTCCTGATATCATATGGAATTTTCTTGAAATATGGACATGCCACTAAACGGTTTAAATTGTTAGATTAAAAAAATTATCTAATATTGTTAAATGATGAAATTGCTGAGAAAATGTATTAGAACTGCCTTACTCAAACTATGGGCCGTGGACTGGCACCGGGCCGCATAGGAATGCCGACTGGGCTGAGGGACCTCCCAAATCAATATTAAGAGTTATTAATGAATACATTACCGGTGTTACGACCTGATGTCTAGGGGTAAACCGGACGCAACATAATGTGTGTGCCCCGACCCCCCCACTCCCAAACAGCTCCATGTGGATATTGAAATCGCCCAGTAGTATTATGTTTGGTGAGAGAGAGGATAAGTAGGTGAGAAAAGCAGCAAAGTCATTTAAAAATTCACTGTTCGGTTTAGGGGGGCGGTAGACAGTAGCAATGATGGTTGGAGTGGGACCAGTCAACTTGCAGACAGCAGATTCAAACGAGCTGGAGACAGGCACAGACACCGGCGAGACTTTCCATAGATAGGTAGATTATCGTGAGTCGTCCTCCCCGGCGGGAGCCACGGGGTTGACAGATGTAAACAAACCCACTAGGAGTGGATTCATTCAGCTGAGAAAAGTCATTGGGCTGTTGCCATGTCTCGGTTAAACAAAGAAAGTCTAGCTTACGATCTGAGATGAAGTCCTGGATGAGATGTCCCTTGCCCGTCAGTGAGTGGATGTTGAGCAGAGCGAAGTTGAGTGTGTCACAGCTGGTGGTGGTGCTAGCCGACCGAGCTAGAGCAGGGCAAAACAAATCACAAAACATGACCCCAGGGTCATAACACCTCCCCACCCAAGAGCAAATATTTTCAATAAAAAGTTTGACTCAAGATCTAGATAGAGCATCAGCCATAACGTTTTCCAAACCCTTTTTGTAACGAATCTCAATATTAAAATCTTGCAGTAACAAGGACCACCGCATGAGACGCTGGTTGCTATTTTGCATCCGAGACAGGAACACAAGCGGATTGTGGTCAGAGAAAACAAGGGTTGGCACAGGACTAGACCCGAGGTACACTTCAAAGTGTTGTAATGCTAACAGCAATGCTAAGGCCTCCTTCTCAATGGTGCTGTAATGTAGTTGGTGTTTCTTGAACTTTTTGGAAAAATAACAAATGGGGTGATTTAACAAAATGCTCACGGTCAACATAGGTTTTGAGCATGTTGACATGACACACGCGTTTTCTTTCTACGATCAGGGGTCTGGATTACATAATCTGTGTCACTAAGTCTACGATCGACCACGTAAAGACCAGAAAACTTTGCTTGCAGACTAGAACCAAGAATGGGTAACAGAACTAGCACGCGCTCACCTGACTGAAAGGTACGCGCTACAGACTTCTTGTCATAAGTAACCTTCATTTTTGTCTGGGCGCTCGAGTCTCGGGCAACATCGCACGCATGATGTAGCCTCTCTCGGAACAAACTAACATAGTCCAGAACGTTTTCATCTGGACTAGTTTTGCCTGAGAGCCACTTCTCTCTCAGGAGGCGTAATGGGCCACGCACAGTGTGACCGAAAACTAGATCGGCCGGACTAAACTCTAAGGATTTTTGACGTTCTTCGTCGTCTACTTCGTGACGTTTCCCACACTGCAAACAACAACAGCGGCACCCCTCATCCCACTCACGAGTTGACTCAGTGCAAAACTTGCGCAGCATACTTTTTAGAGCTTGGTGAAACCTCTCTAATGCGCCCTGACTTTCTGGATGGTACGCACTAGAGATATGGTGTGCCACATTTAACTCTGCCATGACCTGGGCGAAGATTTTGGACATAAAGTTTGTTCCCTGGTCACTTTGGATGCGTTTAGGAAGTACCAAAAGTAGAGAAAACTTAACAAGCGCATTCACAATCACACAGGCTTTTAATGAGCGCAACGGAACGGCTTCGGGGTAACGAGTAGCAGAACACATAATAGTGAGGATGTACTGGTTACCGGACTTTGTTTAGGTAAAGGACCAACACAGTCAACAATAACGTGCTCAAATGGCTCACCGACAGCTGGAATGGGCCTTAACGGAGCAGGAGGAATTACCTGATTTGGTTTACCTGAGACTTAACAGATGTGGCACGATTGACAGAATTTCACAACATCAGATTTAAGTCTAGGCCAAAAGAAATAACGAAGCACACGGTCGTACGTTTTCCTTATTCCCAAGTGGCCGGACATGCTATGATCATGGGCTAAACTCAAGACCTGCAAACGGAAAGGCTGTGGCACTACAATTTAGGACACCGACTCATGTGTAATACCAGAGCTTGGAGACCAGTGCCGCATAAGAACACCATCATCAACAAGGTAGAACACAGGCTTTTCACACGGTAGGTCCTCTGCAAGAGAAAAACAAGAAGTTAAAGTAGCATCAGCTTCCTGTGCTTTGATCAGCTGCTCTTTCTCTACAGCAAGAGTTAAGGTTCTATCGTCAGGCTGAAGCTCTACACAGATAGGTGCCTTATCATTAGACTCTTCATTACACTCTTGAGATGGACTCGTTGGATCAGAGCCACTCATGAAAGAGTTGCTAAGATCCACCAAGTCACCAAGCTTTCGTGCTTGAGCACGGGTTACAGCACACACAGGAAACAGAGGCAAGTCAAGAACATTGGAGTCGGGAACACATTCGTTCACAGTCGGATATTCGATCACCTGAGGAGATGGAAAAACTTTACCACCAGCCAAATCATTCCCGAGGATTAAGTCTACACCGGCTTTCGGTAACTGAGGACGTTTGGCGATACTAAATTTGCCTGACACAAATCTGGACGACAACTGAATGAAGTGCAACGGCGCCCGCACTGCACACATTTTAACACCCCATGCCAACACATCTGCCCCACAATAGGTCTCAGCTGAGAGGGGCAAAATACCATCTCAAATCAGTGTTTGTTTAGCTCCAGTATCCCGCAGGATAGTGATAGGGACTTGTTTTTCCTCACCCACTAGAGAAACAAAACCATGCGAAATAAACGGCCTAAAAGCCTCATCGATTTGGTCCCTTTGAGCATTAAGATTTAAATTTTTGCAGGGTGTAGTATGAATGAGCCCTATTGGAGAGGCTGTTGTGGCATTCTTACGGTGCTCCCTCTTTTTAAGAAGAGGGCAGGCAGCAATAAGATGTCCTTGCTCATGACAGTAAAAACACTCGCTGGCTTTGGTGGCGGCAGTTTGGTGGCGGCAGTGCGGTTGCGGCGATAACTCTTAGGAGAGTTACCCTCACGGACAACTGAGATTGGCTCCCTACGAACAAAGGGGGAAAAAACACATTTATGAGTTAATGTGAACTTGTGTGTAGATAACAATCTTATCTGGGAGCCGATTCTTAAATTCCTCCAACAACACAAGTTCACGCAGATCACCCAAAGTTCCCACCTTACTGACCCGACACCATTTATCAAACCGAGCGCCTTTCTCCCTTGCAAACTCTACATACGTCTGGGTGGCAGTTTTTTCACAACTTCTGAAGTTTTGCCTATATGCCTCTGGCACTAACTCATAGGCATGGAGGACAGTGGCTTTAACAATGTCATAATTCAAGTTGTCTTCTATGGACAGAGAGGTATAGACTTCCTGAGCCTTGCCCACTAACCTACATTGGAGCAAAAGAGGCCACACACTCTTCGGCCTATTCAGTGTAGCAGCAATACGCTCAAAAGCATTGAAATAAGAATCTACCTCAGTTTTTCTGAATGGTGGAACCAGTGCAATGTGCCTACTCACGTCAAAGCTGTCTTGGGGTCTTGGAGCGGGTGATGAAGTAGTATTGAAATAGGAATCTACCTCAGTTTCTCTGAATGGTGGAACCAGTGCAATGTGCCTACTCACGTCAAAGCTGTCTTGGGGTCTTGGAGCAGGTGATGATATGAGAACTGGCAGATATAGCGGCTTTTCAAATGCATGGCTTGCACCTCCAACTCTCGATTTCTCACCTCAGCCTCTCTGATCTGCAGCGTTAGCCTTAGCTCTTCCGTGGTCAAATTTGCCTGAGGCGCAAGGCCTTGAGGTGGTATTACTTGAGTGGGGCAACAATACCAGCCTGTTCACCTGGAACTCCCTCTGAAAGAGCCGACTCCCCAAACAAACCCCTTTCAGTTAGCTCTGAGCAAAGGAGCTCTTTCAACTCCTGCTTCTTAAGACTAGAGGGCACATGCACATCATAAAAGTTCCCCACCAAAATTAGGTCCTTCTTCTTACACCTATCCAATTTATCAACTGATGGACTAGTAGCAAAATCCTCCAATTGAAAGTCCATACCTGCCCCTATCACAAAAGAAAACTGCCAACCAGACAAAGAGCCTCAAGAAACAAACAAAAGTAAATCTCAGCCAAACGACACCGAAGGACAAAAAAAGAACAGACGAGCCCCCAATTTATGTTACGACCTGATGTCTAGGGGTACCTGTGTACACTCAGGAGAACAACTGATAGAGCAGGGCAAAACAAATCACAAAACATGACCCCAGGGTCATAACACGGGGCATGTGTTACGATGGAGGAAATTAAAGGACCCAAATGCAGGGAGAGGCAGGCAGGCAGGCAGGAGAAGGTTTGAGCACGAGGATTTATTAATGAAAACACAACAAAGAACCAAGGGAGTCCTGGGGGAAGCAGGCAAAAAAACTATTCCAAAAAGAAGACAAAAGGTATCCAAAAAACCAAGGAAGTCCAAAAAACCAGGGAAATACAGGAAGCACAGAGACTGACCAGAACGGACGGGGGAAGACACGACAGGCACAGGCATACACTCAAACTGACAGGGCACGAGCACAAACGGACACAAAACAATCTGACAAGAGACAAGGGGAACACAAGGACTAAATACACTGGGTAACGAGGGGCAGGTGACACAGCAGTTGAAACACATTAGGACAGACAGAGTAATCAAAAAAGGCGGGAAAACACAGGAAGTAAAACAAGACCCGACAAGACAGAAAACTAGACTATCAAAATAAAACAGGAAACGGAACATAATACAAAACAGGGAACAGAAATATACACAACGAAATACACAGTCACAGAATACACAAAACAGGATAAATTTACAAGACAGGGAACAGAATATACAAAAACAGGAAACATACAGAAATCTACAAACAGGCAACAGAAATAGAACAAAATACAAAGCAAAAATACCGAAACCATAACAGCATGGGCTTCTGTAGGACCGCTGTACTAGAGTGTGCACGGACAGGTCCGCAGTAATGACAGAGAGGCACGCAGGTGTGTGGCTCAAATCAAACAGGTGTCTCCCTCTGTTTTGGCAACTCCTTTGGCGCCGCCAGGTCATTTTTCTGGGGCAATATATATTTTCGAACTGTTGTTTCTGCTATGAGTACTTTCACCCAGAACGCGAATATTACGAATATTATTAATTGTGTTGTTTGTGACGATCATAATACAACGTGTTGTTGTAGGCTGTTGTCTGATTCATAGACTATAGAGATGGAAAACCTTATCGCTCTTTTCGTCCTTGACAAAGGCAGTGTTTACCAAAGACAATCTTTCTGTTCTTACCTTTCACAATACAAGCCCTAGTTGTAAGCACAGGTGAGACCACCTGCAAGGCACTTCTGCCTGACGCACTTCCGTCAGTGCCTTTTGGTCCGGCTGCAGGGTCATCAGTCAGGAGCCACCCTTCATAGATGTTTCGCTCCTTTAATCCCGGAACACCTCCGGGTGGTGGAGCAGTGGCAGGGACGTCTCCCTGCCGCCCCCAGCAGCCAGCCCTAGGATCCATCTCTCTCCCAAGCCTTGTCCTTGCTACAGAGCCAGAGCCAAAAGGGCTCTTTGAGGGCTCTCTCCAGTTTGGCGCCTCTGATGCCAATGGTCTTGAGGATTCGCTGGATGGAGGTTCCAGTGAAGCCCCTGCAACCAACTTCCACTGGGTAGGTGTGTGCTCTCCACCCAGCTTGTGCGCATGCATCTGCCAGTTCAGCATACCTCTCCTTTTTCCTTTCAAAGGCAGCCTCCAGCCCATCCTTCCATGGCACGGTCAGTTCGGCCATAATGACCGCCTTCGTGGCGATGGATCAAATCACGATGTCTGGCCGGAGGGAGGTTATGGCGATCTCCTGAGGGAATTTCAACTGGCGATCCAAGTCAGCTCTAAGGGCCCACTCCCCTCCAGGTGTCAGCAAGGACCTCTCTCTTACTGTGCTACTGAGTGCCTCTCCCCCTTGTCTAGCTAACTGGATGGATGGGTGCAATGTTGTGGTGGTTCACTTCTGCGGCTTCTGCTAGCTTTCGCAGGACTCTGTCGTGACGCCACCCGTAGTGCCCCTGGGTCAGCGCAGTCTTGCAGCCAGAGAGGATGTGCTGGAGGCTGGGACTTGCGGGTGGCCGCAAAGTTGGCACGGCTTCTCTGTGTCGTACCAGCGGTGCAGGTTTTGGGGGCTTGGGAGAGTGTCATACGTGGCTCTGATCAAGAAACTTAGCCTTGCTTGGGGCAACTTCCATAGATCAGACCACGTGATGGACCTGTCGGTGACAGCCTCCCAGGTTTTCCATCTGCCTTGCCTTGCATTGGGTCACAGCCATGAACTTGTAGCCCTCCTCTTCCTTCCTCCTGACTTCCAAAATCATGTTTCCTTTCCTCCCCTGAGGCTTTGGACCATGGCTTGGGTGGTGTTTGCCATCCAAAACCTGCTGTGCCATGTTGCACCACCCCTACGACCTTCTGGTGTTTCAGCCGGGTTATGGCCTGGTCTACTGCTTGCGATGCGTCCCATCTTCTTCCTGTTCGGACTTGGACTTTGGCACTCTGTACCAATGGGTCAGGTGAATCTTTCCGTTCAAACTGCAGTCTCACCTTCTCCAGTTTATAGCCCAAGCTGATGGTTTTCAGCAGATGTCTCAAGGTGTTCCTTCCAAATAGAGCTGCACTTGACAGGCATCAGGGAAGGCCTAGCCACTTCCGGATGTAATTGTTTGCCTTAGCATCCATCTTCAGGACTGTTGAAGAGGGGATGTCACAGCTTCTTTTTTTATGATCAATTTTGTTTATTATTTTTATATTTTTGAACATAGAACATACAGAACAAACAACTACAATCAAACAAGAACCAAAACCCTACAATAAAACAAAACAAAACAAAAATCACACCTTGCCTAGTCACTCACCTCTAATTCTTGTGGTATTGAGGTCATTAGGACTGATACTTGTGCTGCTGTGTTTTTCCATAGGTCTAGAGTCGATGACTTGGCTTTCTTTAATCCTTGCTGTAGAGAGCTCCAGCATAATTATGTCTAGGAAGTACGCCAACCACTTGAGCTATCATTTTCTTGTTTGCGGTTGAGCCAGTTAGCCAAATTTTCTTCTGTCTCCCAAGCAGATGTAATTTAGAGTCGTCATTAAGTAACAAAACAATCGGGTCAGTAGGAATTTGACATCCTATCACATCAGATATTATTGGTTGTTTTATTCCAGAACTCATGCACCTGTTCACACTCCCAGACCATGTGTAGGAAAGTTCCAGTTTGTTCAGGTTGACGGAATGTGCAATAGGGAGTGGGAATGACTTTAGAGACTCTTCTGAGGAGTCCAATATGTCCTATGGCATATGTTGAAGTGGATCTGCTGGTGATTTGGGTTCTTGGAACAATGGGAAATGTTGTCCCAAACTGTCTCCCAATTAAGTATGTTCCCCTCAGGGCTCAGCTCTCGCTCCCATTTCTTTGCTATTGGGAGTTCTCCTACGGATACTTGCATCAGTTTAGCATACATCTTGGACACTAATCCTCTCACAGGAGAATCATCAAGCCATTTAATGATTGGGTGTGTCTCAAGACCCCAAGTTCCCCCATGGCACTCCATACCATTTTAGGCTGATCTTAAGCGAAGATAAAGGAAGAAGGATGTCCTAGGGACCTCAAAGCTAGCTCTCATCATTGAATAGCTGATCTAAAGTATAAATGCCTGTCACTCCACTGGTTACAAGTAAAGGGTTTGTTACCAGACATTTGGTGTGCATTGTGCCATATTGGGGTATTCAAATGCCACTTATTGGTGTATCGTAGGTGCTCCTCGACCTGTTTAAAGTTGGTCAGTGTGTTGGTGATAATAGGGCCATGGGCTAGCATACACTTTTTTGGGCACACACCTGCAAAAGCAAGGTCTTGCAGTCTTAGACTTGCAGTGAGGTTTTGCTCCATTTCTCTCCATGGGACTGTATGAGGGTCCATCCACACTCTGAGGGCCCGTAGGTGAAAGGCTCTGTGGTACACTTTAAGGTTGGGGAGGGCCAGGCCTTCCATGTTTGTGGTACGTTGCAGGGGAGACTATTTTAGCCTAGGTTGTTTATTATTCCAAATATACTGCCGAATTACGGTATCAAGTTTTTTCCAGAAACTTATTGGTGGTGGTAAGGGGATCATTCAGCCAAATTCGTTAAAGATCTTAAGAGTCCTCAAGGTCAGAGATGTACAGCAAAATATCATCTGCAAATAACGATATTGAGTTGTTATTGGATTTAATCTGGACATTACATATTTTATTTTGCCTTATGGCTTGGGCTAACTGTTCAAGAGAGATCGCAAATAGCATGGGAGAGAGCGGGCATCCCTGTCTCGAGCCCCGTGCGATGGGGAATGGCTGTGAATGCAAGCCATTGGTTGAGACTATGGCCGTGGGACTCGCATATAAAGTACGTACCATGTCAATGAATTTGGCTCCCAAACCAAGCCTCTCCATTACTTGCCACAAGTAGTGTGGTGAAAAAAAGTAAAAAATACACATCTAGGTCTTTATTTTACTACACTTTGTCTGTTTGCGTCTGTAGATTTCTCCTAAATTCAACAAAAGTTGGCGTCCTAAATCATCCCGCTGCTCCGCGATCGCTGTCTGCACCCTGTCATGACATATACTGTTAGAAAGCTCTCTCTCTCCTGTGCAATGCTGTCGGATCCAAATATGGTCATTTCCTTTTTATCAGCAACCAATCGTGGAAGGGCGGATTTTACTCTAAATGTGCAATCTCATTGTCTGATGCCAATTTCTGACAACGTGATTCGTTTAGAATCGTCACGTGACGTGCTTTGACATTTCCGCGGTAGTTCAGAATGTCGAAAGAAATGTGTCAAATGGTCGAAAATCATCTCAGAGAAGACGAAAACAGTTGTCATTAACAAGAAGACACAGGGGTTACAAACTAAAACAGCAGATGATGAAATGCCATCACATAGTACGTCGATGTTTAAACTGTCATTCAGAAAACAGGAGTTTTCAGACAGCAGAGGTACTCAGTGTGTCTCTCTCTCTCTCTCTCTAACCAAGCAGTTTACAGAAATTCATAGCCTACATGTCATATATTATGTCATATATTATGTAGGTGTCACATATATATACTATTCTAATATAATTACTATACAATACTAAACAAATCTGTAATTTTGGGATCCTAAGTGGTGGTGAGTCCCTCAGGCTGTGGCAGGCAGATACATATTTAGCTGTCAGTGGAGCTGCTGTCACCTCTCCTAGGAGAACTTCCGGCTTATTTTCTGGTGTTAACTATTTTTGGCTATTTTTCCAAGGTGTAAATCTCTTAGTGAAGATACTTTTTCCCAGTGGAGGAGGAAGTCTGACCCAGTTGGTGGTCACTGAGCCTGTATTTAGTCAGGATCCGTCTCTTCTTCGTATCTCTGACAGTGTGCAGATACTCTGTCAAATAACAATTTAGACTACTTTGTTTGCTTTCGCTGTTCTAAATATTGGTCTTTTGAATGATTCAGAAGAAGCTCATCCCTGTGTATCACCGGATGTCCAGTGACAGTGCAGCATGGAGGCACTCAGAATGCCAACACATGCCTCAACTTGGTTGTATGGGCCCAATGTCCAAGTGTTTGTGGGGAAAAGCAGGGTTGAGGCTGCAGTCAGTATGGCTATTTCTGCATTCAATGAGGGTGCCTCTGCCATGCTGGCTGTGATGGAGAAATTGTGGCTTCAGAGCACAGTCTGTCAATGTAATGAAGGATGACGACATGGTTAGGATCTCAAAAGCCAATAGTGTCCATTCCGCCAGTGCAAAGCAGAGCTGTAAAAGTGTAAGCACAGCCAAAACAGTGAAAAGACACCAGCAGGAGATGGAAGAGGGCCATACATATGGTGCTGGCATGGATATGTAAACTGTAAATTAACTTGGGGGGAACTAGGCTGTGTAATGGTTGTGTTCTGTCAGTTCGAAGTTTGTGATGTAATGGTCTTCAGTTGAAGGCCATGTTGACGTGTTGTTTGAGATGTTATGATCAGTGATGGATGAAGCAATGAGTTTTGGATGTTAAACAGTGTGATACATGGATCTTACTTGGACCTAAAGGGATGTGTTTCTGTAATTCATGGCTTTCAATAGAAATTAGTGGAATTTTGCTATAAAAATCTTTAAAGCCCGTTTTCTCAAAATTACTTTTCTCTCATACTCCAAGTCTGAAATCTCCACTTCAGTAGCACCTTTATACACCAAACTTTCCAGTCTTGTACCTAGTTATATTATGAAGACATTTACAGAGGGATTTGTAAATATATTATTCCTAGCCTGATTTATATAACATTTTATTCCAAATAAAATTGATTTTTTTAAGGCTATTGACAGTATATTCTGATTTACAGGATAACAAAAGTAGATATCCATAAATCCCTCTGTAATGTTTTCCCATCTAATATGTGAACACAATGAAAAAAAGAATTTTGAACCTGGTTTATCCAATACTACAATTTCATAGTATTGGATAATTGTATAATTGTATGCAAATTAGCGCATATTTAATTAGATAATGCATAATTTGCATATTTAAACTTAAATTACAGAAAACTTGTAATACATTTTCTTCTCATCTTAATGTAAGTAATCAACTGGGAGAGTTTCATGGTGATATCTGCTAGTTAAAAATCTTACTCTAGTCACCTGGAGTGTCTCGTCTTAAATAGTCCAGGAATTTAGCTCGTTTGATCGGCCCGTTTAGCCCCCTGATGTTAACCCTTGTGTTGACTTCTGGTCACATTGACCCGTTTTAAATTTTTGTTTTATATCAGAAAATATGGGACGTAGAAATAAGCGCTGAAAATGTGTAGAAGAGAAATTTAAACAAACGTCGGGAAAAAAGTGCTTTTTTCAAGGTTGAAGGGAAGACAACACAAGTTAACTGAAAGGATTGAAAGCTCAGCCATCTTCAAAATTTACACGCATACGTGTCTCGAGTACCCTACTGGATTTTGCTGACAAATCTGTAGCAAAGGGTGAACTGTTAGCTCTGAGCAAGGTGTGACAAAACCTCCCCTAACCCTCTGAGACCGCAGACCCCTATTTGTAAGATGTGTGACCACATCAAACACAGTTTGCGCAAAACTCCAGCTCAAAACTACACCTCCTGTCTTAAGTCACAGATTAATTGAAACAGGTCTAGTGAATTCTTATCTTAAACATGAACAATATTATAAACACCTTCAGTCTGGTTAAGTGTCCCTTTAAAGCTCGGCTCCGAAACTTACATACAGTATCCTTAGGATTACCAGCCAGCATTTATCATGTATTTTCAGTCTGGTTAAGTGTCCCTTTAAAGCGCCCATATTATGCTCATTTTCAGGTTCATAATTGTATTTTAAGGTTGTACCAGAATAGGTTTACATGGTTGAATTTTCAAAAAACACCATATTTTTGTTGTACTGCACAGCTCTCTCTCACTGCTGCAGATCCTCTTTTCACCTGGTCTCTGTTTTAGCTACAGAGTGAGACCGCTTTTCTTCTTCTTCTTCTTCTGTACTATCTTTGATTGCACTCGCACATGCGCAGTAGCTCAGATGTAGATCATGTCAGCTAGCTAGCTCCATAGACAGTAAAAGAGGCTGTTTCTCCAACTTCGGTCAGTTACAAGGCAGGATTAGCTGGGAGACTTCTAAATGAGGGCGCACATGTAAGTAGTTCTTTTGTAGATTATGGTGAACTTGTGTGTGTTGTAGGAGTGCTTTGCTATTGAGAACGAGGTAGCATGCTAGTGTTAGCATTAGCGTTAGCATGCTAACGCTAACCCTACGAGCTAACGGTTGCGGTTAGCCAGCTCGTTTCGGCTTGTGACATCACAAGCCATGCCGATTTTGAACAGCTCACCCGGAGACTGAAGGCAGGACACATTCAGAAACCGTATTTCACTCAAAACAGCATGGATGGATTTTTTTCAAAGTTTGTATGCGTGTGGAAGCACCAGAGACACAAAAGAACACCCCAAATCCCAGAAAAAGTGTTTTTTTCATAATATGGGCACTTTAAAGCTTAGTTAAGCTTTAAAGGTGGTATTGAAATTTGACGATGGCCTAAAGGTGGTTTAGGGATGTAGCCAGGTGGACCAAGGGGACTTTCCCAAAGGTTGTTGCTTGTCTGGGTTTTTATATGGTCCTCCAACTCCCATTCAGTGATTCTTTTCTTTTCCTCCAGCAAACCCGCGGGCATACTTGAAAGGGTCACGGAAGAAGCTTGACCTTGCTTTCTCCTTGTGGCTTCTGCGTCTCCAGATTCTCTCTGCTCTCCTTAACAGTCCAAGTTTGGCTCGGATCTGGTCCCACAGGTTTTTGAGGCTCTCCTTTTCGTGGTCCTCGGATCTTTTCCATGCTTTCCGTAGGAGGCGGCGCTCTTTCACTAGCTGGTGTATTTCCCTCTCCCGTCTTCCGCTCTGCTTGGGAAGGCTCTTTCTTTGCTGCAGCTCTCCAAATCTTGCTTTGCCCTCTTCGTAGATGATGTCACCGAAGATGTTCAGCTTAGCGATTGTGTTGCCTTTCAGGGCGTTCTGGAGGATTGTATGCAGGCTCTCGTCGAAGCTTCCCCACTCATCCTTTTCACTGGCTTTCAGTCATTTGACCTTGGTTTTTCAGTAAGGTTCCGTGGCTGTAGCTCTTCTGGGCTCATCGCTTGCGATATCACAATGTTCAGGCTGTTGGATTTGTGGCGGATGATGCGTATCCTCTTGCAGGGGCTGGTCTGGCGTCGTTCTCCCAGGTGCAATGGTGGGCTCAGTAGCGCTGTGGTGCTCAACCAGGCTACTGTTCCTCCTTGTCTGATCTGCTGCTGCAGTGCAAGCTTGCGCCTGGGTGTTCCTGCCACACTTTCCCTTCCCCTGATGGATTTGCAGGCCAAGGTATGTGGTCACTTTGGTCCATCCACAGCTGCATTCTCTTAGGATCCTTTCTTTGTTCGTTGTGTCCGTTCCAGTCGCTATCAGGTTGTCCGTCCTGTTTGGTCCATCTTCCATCCCGCCTCTCGGTGGACCATCGGGCTGTTTCTCTTTATTCTGCTTGTAGTTAGTTAGGGAGTCTGTGAGACAGTTGCTTCACAAACGTGCGGACAGGGTAACTAGCCCCTCCGCCCCTCGTGCAGTCTTTCCTGGAAGCCAACTGCTCTGTTCACAGTAGTCACTGGTGGGCCAGAATGACTAGTTGTAAGCACAGGTGAGACCACCTGCAAGGCATTTCTGCCTGACGCACTTCCGCCGGTGCCTTTTGGTCAGAGACATCTTGACCTAGACATATAAACTACACTCCATACTGTTTACCAGAGGGAATTATGAGTATTTAGACCTCAAACTGTCCCACCGACATGGTAGATGAGCTGGCGCAAATATTCAAAACTTTTATTGAAAGCTATTATTATATTTGCAGCCGATTATTTCGCCTTTTCATGTCGTTTATTCGTCACGTCCCTGGTGTGTAACCTTAATAGTAAACAGTGGAGTTATAGTTCTACAATATTGTGCAAAGTTTGTGAAAAAGACACTACGGTTCCAGGCTGGATTACAAAGCTTCTGGATGGCCTAGGATCACACATCTTTGGAAGGCCGAGATTTTAGCATGCTAAACAATCAGAACGATGCTGGATATTGAATACTACATAACTTGATTTATGGATTCATAATTATGGATTTATTGTATAAAGGCACTGTAGTTTCAGGCAAAATTTCTGGAAGGCCTAAAAGCACAATCTACACTATTGATTATTATTGAGCTATTGAATATGACATGCTCTGGGGTCTACAATGTCGACCCCAGAGGGTTCTCCCTCTCACACATCAGGCGGCAATTATAGTGTGAGCACCTGAATAAAGCCGTAACAAACATTTAGCTAACACACATTTAGCTAATGCACACCTCTGTCTAAATGACAAAAATACATTACTTAGGCAGATAATGCCAATAATGTTAATGTATTCCATTATAACACAAGGCGGGAGGAGGGGGGGGTTGCTTAATTATCTGACAACAATGTAAAGCAAAATAGGTGCTTACTTTGTATATCCGGAGCTTATGAGAATTACTGCTTAAAGGTAAGGTATGTTGAACAAAAGTTTACAAAACTTTTTATTTTAGTACACTAACAGACATTAACAAAGCAATGGGCCTTGCCATTTGACATTGGAATTCAATCCATTTCTTGTGGACATGGTTACGTATTCCATGTCTGTATAGGGCCTCTGTCAGTCTTATTTCATTTGTCACAGCAATCTAATAAAGAACCCAAGTTTAAGTTATATTATTATTATTATTATTAAAGCTATTGGCATATTCACAATATTAATAAGAATATGTTCTGACCTTTAAGTGTCTGGTGTTCTATCTGGTCCACCTACTAATGCTTTAATTTCCAGTCTTTTAAAAGCAAAAATGTAGTGTAGAGTTGCACTAAAATATTTGATTTACATGTCACAATTCATGTCTTTTCAAGTTAAAGCAATTCATCTTTAACTTTCCTGTAGGACCATATGATTTTGGAGGAGTTCTAACAAATACAAATCGAGATGTGGTGAATGGAGAGACGGTGCAGAAGAGGAATCAGGCCCAGAACGAAATGCACTGGTGATTATTGATTTGTGTAATGTATTTATTATAATTTTTCAAAATGTTCATTTCACATTTTAGGAAAAGCTAACATTTTTAAATGTGTCAAAATGTGTAACAGAATAATACTTCCTGTGTACCTAACCCAAGACTAAATCAGTTTGCTTGTTGTGACTAATGACAAATAACCTCTATCTGACTCAGACGTCTGACTGCGGTCCACTCTCTGTCTTAATAACAAGTTTAGAATCTCTAACCATGTGTACACAACTTTAGCAGTGCAGAATCTCACAGTGGCCTTGCTGGGATAGAAATGTAGGTTCCTGATATTTACTTGTTTTTAATGTTGCAGCCTTCATCCAGGCGACTTATTCCCTTTCACCCGGAAGCCTCTTTTTGTCATTGTGGATTCTTCTAACAGCACAGCCTATAAGGTACGTAATTAGGTTAAGTTAACTGGGAAGAAAAAAAAACACATCTATATTATAAGACTTAAAGGAGCGGGAGGGAGAAACGTGACACACAGGAAGTTAGTTATTGTGGTTTGGCTGCTAATTTGGCTGCTCACCAACATGGTCAGCAGTAGCAGCAGTGTCTGTGACACACCGCTCATGGAGGCAATTAATGTACTTTAAAACACTTAACCCCAATTATTTCCCAGTCAAATCTTAACACACATCATTCGCATATTTTTTTGATTCAGTGTGAATCACATTTTCCACTTGCCTGAGAATCATCAGGTTTTTAAGTTTTCTTTTGAGTATCAAATTAATCCAGTAATAGTTGTCTGTACATCCATGAGTATGAACTGCTAATAGCTAATTCATCATACTTTTCTTCTTCTTTCGGCTGCTCTTGTTAGATGATCCACTGTGGCGACCCCTGTTTCATGTCGCGCCAACCACCTGCATCTTCTCCCTGACCACATCTATAAACCTCTTCTTTGGCCTTCCTCTTTTCCTATTGCCTGTCTGCTCTGATCTTCAGCATCCTTCTCCCGATATACCCAGCATCTCTCCTTTGCACGTCTCAACCATCTCAACCTTGCCTGTCTCACTTTGTCTCCAAGCCCTCTAACCTGAGCTGTCCTTTTTATATACTCATTCCTAATCCTGTCCATCCTCGTCACTACCAATGAAAAATCTTAGCATCTTCAACTCTGCCACCTCCAGCTCCGCCTCCTATCTTTTTGTCAGTGCCACTGCCTACAAACCATACAACATAGCTGGTCTCACTACCATTCTGTAAACCTTCTCTTTTACTTTTGCTGGTACTCTGTGACCAAATCACTCCTACAATCTTCTCCACCCACTCCACTCTGCCTGCACTCTCTCCTTCACCTCTCTTCTGCTCTCCCTGTTACTTTTTTTTTGTGATCAACTTTTTATTAGCACCTTCGGACATACAAAACAAATTCCACAATGTGTAACAGGTAATATCAAATGGTGCACAGAACAGAGAAACACAAATTGAACAAGAACAAAAACCCTCTCCCACCCTCCGCGGTCTCAAGGAAAACAAAACAAACAAACAAATAGAAACCACACCTTGCCCAATCACTCTACTCTAATTCTTGTGGGGTTGAGGTCATTACGTCTGATAGTAGATGATTTGGCTTTGTTAATCCTTGCTGTAGAGAGCTCAAGCATAACTATGTCTAGAAAATACACCAACCATTGTTTTATACAAAGCGAGTGAGGGGGGAGTCAGCGTTGAGCTATCATTTTCTTGGTTGCAGTTGAGCCGTCTAGTCAAATTTTCCTCTGTCTCCCAAGCAGGTGTAATTTAGATTCATCATTAAGTAACAAAACAATCGGGTCAGTAGGAACTCGACATCCTATCACATCAGATATTATTGATGTTTTATTCCAAAACTAATGCACCTGTTCACATTCCCAGACCATATGCAGGAAAGTTCCAGTTTGTTCAGGTTGACAGAACGTACAATAGGGAGTGGGAATGACTTTAGAGACGCATTTCTTCTGCGGAGTCCAATATGTCCTATGACATATGTTGAAGTGGATATACTGGTGATTTGGGTTCTTGGAACAGTGGAAAATGTTGTCCCAAACTGTCTAACAATTCATTGCGTTCCCCTCAGGGCTCAGCGCTCGCTCCCATTTCTTTACTATTGGGAGTTCTCCTATGGATACTTGCATCAGTTTAGCATAAATCTTTAGCAGTTGTTTATTGTTCCAAATATACTGCGGAATTAAAGTATCAAGTTTCTTCCAGAAATGTATTGGTGGGGGTAAGGGGATCATTGTACTTAAGAAATTCACACGGGGAACTATGTTTGTTTTAACAACAAGCGATCCTGGACCGTAGTGATGCCGGCAGCGCAGACCAATTGACCAGATCCCTTTGAACACTACTTAATATAGTTTCATAGTTGTCCTGGACAACTCACTGTAGCGATGCGTGTATGATAATGCCTAAATATGTAATTTTGCTTTGGGTTGGTATTGTAACACTAATAGCTGTCAACAGGTGTCATATGCTTGTTGTTCATAAAAGAAGATTAGATTTATTCCAGTTAATTTTATAGCTGGAAATTGAGCCAAATTCGTTGAAAATATTAAGAATTTTTGGAATAGAGTCCTCAAGATCAGAGATGTACAACAAAATATCATCTGCGAATAATAATGATATTGAGCTGTTATTGGATTTAATCTGAACATTACAGATTTTATTTTGCCTTATGTCTTGGGCTAACGGTTCAAGAGAGATTGCAAACAGCATGGGGGAAAGCAGGCATCCCTGTCGCGAGCCCCGCTCGATGGGAAGTGGCTGAGAATGCAAGCCATTGGTTGAGACTATGGCCATGGGATTCGCATATAAAGTATGCACCATGTTAATGAATTTGGCCCCCAAACCAATCCTCTCCATTACTTGCCACAAGTAGTTCCACTCTAGGGCAGGGGTATTCAACTAAATTTTAAAAAGGTCCAGTTAGAGAAAATGTTTTGAAGCAAAGGTCCGGAAGATCATAATGTCTAACAATTTAGTGTTATATATATTTAAGTAGCCTAGTAGTTGTATCAACATCTGAATGTAATCAATAACTGACCGTCAAATCAAATTAATTCAGTACAATTCAAATACTTGACAATATTTATTGTCACGTAACAGAGAACTGAACATATATGTATGACTGTAGATATGTATAATGTTCTCTCATTAACTAAATAAAACTAGGGCTGCATTTCAAAATAAGAGAAAATAAATAAAATATGAAAATTGTGCATTTTCAAAAAAAGTGCTTAACTTCAGAAAAATAATATAAAAGGAGGAAAAGTTTGAATTTTCCCTTTTCTGTTCCACATCTTGACTCAACAGTCTCAACCAATTTTACAAATAATAAATCTCAACAGATCTTAACAGTTGAATAGTTTTAGAGTATCACTTTCTTCCCCTCATATCCCACTCCCCCATGTTTTTGCTCAGTGAGAGAATTGAGCTTTAGCCTGTCTTGCCAGGATTTTAAACCTGGGCTTGAATGGAGTCAGGGCCATTCTCATACACATGTGAAGGTGCTCATTGGTGAGCCTGGAACGATATTTAGTTTTAATTATGTTCATTGTGGAGAAAGCTGCCTCACAGTTGTATGTGGAGCCAAACATGGTCAAGATATATAGGGCTACTTTCCTCAGATCTGGGAAAGCAGTCTCAGGGACCATTTGGAGCCAGAAAGTGAGACACACTGGTTTAGTGCTCCCATTGGGAAGTATGAACAGAAATGAGTCTGTCCATTCTGGATTAAATGCTCTGTTTTCACTGTTCCCTTTTCTTTTTTTTGGAGAGTGTCATTTGTTCCTTATTTCTCTGTTACCCTTTTTCTGCCTCACTCGTCTGTATCCCTCCCTTTCTCCGTCTCACTCGTCTTTTTCTCAACTTACTCCGGCGCACTCGTATGTAGGCTATCTCTCCCTTTCTCCGTCTCACTCGTCTTTTCCTCAACTTTCTCCGGCACACTCGTCTGTATCTCTCCCTTTCTCCGTCTCATTCGTCTGTTTTCGCTCCCTTTGTTTTCTACATGTATCGCTATCTTTTTAATCCGACTTTCTTTTCCTGTGTAACTTGCCTCTAACTCTCTCATCTGTCTGCACTGTAGAGTCCCAATGTTTATCGCCCAGAATGCAAAGACATTGGCTGAGTGGTATCACGTGGGATGGCTTAACTCACATGCAATGGGTCTGTGCGTTTCCTCATCCACTAAACCACTACCGTAAAGACTACTAAAGCTGCGCATATTAAAATAGAAGCGCCCCGTCAGGTTTTAATTCATAATCTTTTGTTTTGGTCCGGGTCCTTATGGGACGGCTTCTAGGTCCGGATCCGGACCGCGGTCCCCCTGTTAGTGACCTATACTCTAGGGGGTCGAAAGCCTTTTCTGCATCCACTAATAAAACTTCTGCCGTTGTTGGAAGGTTTTTGGCTTCTTCTATTACTTGAAGTAGTCTGCGTACATCGTCTACAGAATGACACTTTGCTATAAAACCTGATTGGTCGGGGTGGACTAGCTTCTCAATAAAGCACCACGTGACTGATATTAAGTTTTATTCCAAAATCTTGGCGGAGTGCCAAGACTTTGGAATAAAGCTTAATATCAGTCCTGATGAGGCTGATGGGCCTGAAATTTGAGCAATCCGTAAGATCTTTTTAGGTATAACAGAAATTAGCGCAGTGTTTACACTTTACAGATAGGTCTAAACCACACTCTATAATTTATAAAGTCCCAACAATTCTAGTAATTCCAGTAATTCCCCCAAGAGCAAGCATAGTGCGAGGAAAAACTCCCTTTTAGGAAGAAACCTAGGCAGACACAGGCTCTTGGTAGGCGGTGTCTGATGGTGCCGGTTGGGGATATGATGAACAGTGGCAATAATAGTCACAATAAAGATAATGTAACAGTGACTAAAAATGGTAGTCGTAGTAGTTCATGTCATGTCATAGCAGGGCACTGCAGGCAGTGTTGGTCATCTTACTTTAAAAAAGTAATTAGTTACAGTTACAAATTACTTCTCCCAAAAAGTAATTGAGTTAGTAACTCAGTTACCACATTGTAAAAGTAATTAGTTACTCAGCAAAGTAACGTGACGTTATTTTTTATGTTCTATAACGCTATTACGTTCTATAACATCTTTAACGTCTCCCCTCTCCCCGTTATTTTGAACAGTTGACCCTAGGTATTTATAGTCATCCACCTTTATCATCTCTACTCCTTGCACCTCCTGTCCTCCCTTTCATTCACCCACATGCATTCCTTTTTGCTTCTACTTCTTCCGCTTTTCTCCAATGCATACCTCCACTTCTCCAGGCTCAGAGCCAGTCCTTGATATAATCCCACCTTTATCTAAACCCATCTGCCACTCCTACCGCACACCTCACCCTTGTCACACTGCCCTCGTACTTATCCTGCACCACTCTTAAACACTTCCCTTCTACTCCCTGCTACTTCAATATCACACCTCCTCTCTCAATACATATGCTTTCTTTAGGTCCACAAAGACACAATGTAACTCCTTCTGACCTTCTTTATACTACTCAACATTCTCAAAGCAAACATTGCATCTGTGGTGCTCTTTCCTGGCATTAAACCATACTGCTGCTCGCTAATCATCACCTCTCCTCTTAATTTAGCTTCCATTACTCTTTCCCATAGCTTCATGCCATGGTCGGTGGAGGAGGACTTACTCCATCTGAGGGTTGTCCCCCCCCCCTAAAAATCATTATCATTAAAAACCATGCTGTGTAATGTAAATAATATAATAGTATGTACTGTACTTAAAATAATTGTGTAAGTAGTAAAACAATACAAACTGAAACACTGTTTTAAGTTTAGAAACAGCTTAGGCTAGCCTGCCTTGTCTCACAGTGGTTTGGTCCACTGCCTGCTTTCCCCCTTTAGGTCACTTACTCACAGAAGTACGGTGGGACACCGTGGGAGATAGCAAAGTTTGAATCGCTGCCATAGTTGTGAAACTTCAGTAAGTAGCCTGGTAAGGCTATTTTAGATGAAGTGATTATTTTCTCTAATACATCTGATGACTCAGGACAACATGCAGCAAAAGGCCACGGGATAGAATTGAACCTGGGCCACTGCGGCAAGGACTGAGCCTTTGTACATGGGGCGCACGCTCAACCAGGTGAGCCACTCAAGACGCCCCATACTTGCTGGAGTTTCACAACTACACATCCTATAAGTACAATTTGGGCTGTATAATTTGTGTCCCCTTTAAAAATTGCTCTTGAGACATTTTATTTTTATTGATCCCCAACTGTTGGATGAAATGTACACCCATGGTTGCAGGGAAACAAACCATCTTCAAGTACAGAGATGCCTACATTATGGCCTTTAGTGAGACATGGCTCACGTCTACAGAAACAGACCAGACAATTAGCAGATTTGGAGTGCCTGTAAGGCTGGACAGAGACACAAATGCTACGGGGAAAATCCCATGGAAGCAGAGTCTGTTTATATATAAATCAGCAGTGGTGCAATAATAATAATAACATTCAACAACATTCATCATCACACCTTCCAGCTTCAAACTCATTCTTGACATACTTTTTCCTAACCCCATTGCTTCTCCCATCCACACTATGGTAGAACAGTTTGAATCCACCTCTGATGCTTCTGGCCGTGCACCCCTTCCCCCTGGTGTCTTGCGCACACAATATATTTACCTTCTTTTTCTCCATCATATCAGCCAGCTCTCTCCCTTTACCCAGTCATAGTGCCAACATTCAAATTTCCAACTCTCACCTTTCACACTCCTACCCTTTAACCTATCCCACTGCCACAGGCAGGCAGGTAGGAACCTCTCCTCCTTCACCTCAATAGTAGCATAGCTTCCACTGGCACCCTGCTGACCAACAGTACCGGTGTCATTGTTAAACTGGGCCTCAACCTATCCGATATGGAAATCTGATTTATGATCAGCATATTTGATCTGGCATAGGTTTTACGCTGGATGCCTTTTTTAATGCAACCCTCTCCATTTATCCAGATTTGGGACCGGCACTAGAATGCACTAGCTTGTGTATTCCCAGTGGCTGGGTTTAATTCAGCATACTTTTAACTCAACATTAAAGTCCGTCTTTACATTCCCCAAAGCCCCCAAATTATAGGAATAATAACTTTTTTTCATGTTACCCTGAATGTTTATTGACATTGGGTGGTGGGGGGGGATTTGAAATGTGTGTATATGATGTGAATGTATATTCTAAAATGAATGGATTCTTTTCTGTCTTTCTGTTTATACAAATAGCATTTCACAAATCTGTTTGGCCAGCCTCTGGTGTGCCTACTATCACCTACAGTATATCCCAAGAGTGTGCAAGGTGTGTGTCACTTAAGAGCAACAGTTCATTAAATGATAAGTGATATTCTATGTTTCCTTACTGTCAACAAATTCCATGAACAGATCAAACCAACAATGTGTTAGTGTGTCTCTCAATACTTTATGACTACCCTGTTTGTAGCAGTCAGCCTGAGCCCATTGGTTCATACATAATTCTTTAAAAACGAGTCACAAATATGGTATTTATATTATATAGTTTCTTTAAAGGCTCAGTCATTTTCTGAAACAGCTGGCTAGTTTTTATCAAACATTACTCAACAGAAGAAAATAGTACATTTGTTGGATACTTTTTTCAGATGCGGGGTAATCCACATTTAATGTTCTAGTTGAGTATTTCTGGCAGCAGGACAGTGTACAGGTTACAGTGTGTGTTCATAGCATTGAAGAAACAGTGTGGCTCATTGAAGTTTTTAATAGTTTCACACAAAATACTTGTTAGTAAGATACAGTGGTGTTTTGGTCTTTTCATGGGGTTTGGTGACGATAAGAAAAATATAGAATATCACCAGGCATATGCTTTCAGTTAACAACAAGCTACAGTTATTTATTAGCTGACAGTTTTACATAATTTTATCTAAATCTTTGATTTAGAAATCTGTCCTTATCTGTTAACCTAAATCTTGGTTGTTAAGTTTTTAAAATTTCCAGTGTGTATGTATTTTATCATGTACTCACAGGTAGACTTTTTCATGTACTGTAATTGGTAAAGTTAGTGGCACAATGTTTTCAGGCATTGTGTTTATGTGAACATGGAGAGAAAATGTCATGTTTTCACATCTTACCTGTGCCGTGTCTTTGCTTACCTGTTCAGATCAGTCTCAGCGTGGGAGTCTCTTCACTCTGTTCCTCTACAGCCCACTCTTGGCTTTCTCTTCTGTGTGCGGCTTAAACAGCGTCCAACGAGGCCTGTGGGAAAGGGCTCAAGAATTTCTTCGTAAAGTCTACCGTGACATTGGGCAGATGATAACTCGATCACGGACCATAGGTAGCACATTTACCATTAATTTTAATAACATACTAGCAGACCTGAAAGAATAGAGTGGACCAGGAAAATTCTGTATTCATACATGTTTTTAGGGGTCCAAGCCCGAGTCTACAAGAACGGGCAATAACAAAGCTATGCCGTTCTTACAGCGGGGCTGTAGAACCCTATTGTTTTTCTACTGATTATTCATTATTTTTAGGGGTCCAAGCCCGAGTCTGCAAGAACGGGCAATAGCAAAGCTATGCCGTTCGCACAGCAGGGCTGTAGAACCCTATTGTTTTTCTACTGATTATTCATTATTAGGGGTCCAAGCCCGAGTCTGCAAGAACGGGCAATAGCAAAGCTATGCCGTTCGCACAGCAGGCCTATTGTTTTTCTACTGATTATTCTTCTTCTCCGCCTAAAACTCCGACTACAGCCTAAACCGTACATGGTGGGGGTCCAGAACTCCGCAAGGACCTCAGGCGCAACAATTCACCCACTTCCACCATTAGGTGGCGCTATAGCAGAAAAAACACGTTTGGCCCTATAACTCCCACACCGTACACCATACATTCAAAAACCATACATCCACGCGTTCCCTGGATAAAACTGAATCACGTCACATAGGCCACGGCCATTTCCGCCTAAACTTTTATGTGTGAAAAATCGCGATTTATCAAAAACCTACTTTTTCAAACTCCTCCTAGACCGTGCGACCATCGGCATGAAATTTGGCAGATAGCATCTCCAGATGGGCCGGACAAAAAGTTAATAAAAAGAATTTTGATAGGATAAAAATTGCAAATATTACGCACAAACAAATTTGTGTAGCTAACTATGAAAACACCAACTTTGCCATATCTTGGCCAAAATAAATGCCATCAACGCCAAACTTTAGATTCTTGTTTACCATGACCCTCTGAAGTTCACACACGCGTTTTACAAAAATTGGCCATTAGGGGGCGCTACAAGTACAAAAAGTTTATATCTCATGAACCGCTCATCTGATTTTTACAAAATTTGTAGGGTACCATCTAGGCCACTCCTGAGGCCAACCCTAGAGTGGGGTACTGAGGGGTCAAAGTGGGCGTGGCCTATGGGACCCACATCTAAATTTACTACTTACACTAACGTGAACAACTTTAAATTTACAGGGTAGATAGACAATGGGTCATGGACCACACCTACCAAAAATTACACATGTGGACCACTAGGTGGCACTATAGTGTTTTTTTTGCCTTTAACTCCCACATTACACTTTACACATTAATTTGGCAGCCCCCCTGCAGTAACTCTGAAGACATCCTAGGGGTCCCAGACCCCCTGTTGAAGATCTCTGGTTTAGGGTGTTAGCTGGTTCTGATAGACTCCAGAATTGAACGCAAGTGTCAATCTGGGCACTGCTTAGGAGCCTAGGTCACAGTCCAAATAAGTCCTATCCTTATTGGTTTAGTGCTGTTTTACAGTTCACTTCCTTGCGGGTGAAGTTACTAGGGCTATAGACCTTTTTCACGGCAGACATGTTGACATGTCATAGTAGGAAAAGCACAAGTGTATTCAAAACCATTAATGATGGCTGCATTCCACTTTGGAGAGGCCCTGGTATTGTGCATGCTGACTCACTGAAATAGCTTACTGGGACACTTTTTGGAATTGACCCATAGTTAAGGTTATCAATTTCAGCTGTGCTTTTCCTACTATTACAAGTCAAAATGTCTTCTGTGAAAATGGTCCATTACACTGCCTATTGCCTATTGGAGTAACCAGGATGTAGATTGTTGGTTGCCAATGGCACCAGTGAGTACGGCAGGCGTCGTACCTGCTTTGTCTGTTTTTCAGTTTTTTTACTAAACTTACTAATCTAACCTGAGCTATGTCACTTACATACGACAAGAAGACACTTTTAAATATACGGGACTCATCCCGTCTCACTAAAAATATTACTCCCGATCCAACCTGGCCCAGCGAGATTGCGTAACAACAACAACAACAGACGCACTAGCAACAGGTCACGGAAAAGGCATAAAGGGCAGGCATCAAAAACAGACATCAAAAAGTTGTTACTTTTTTCACTGTCTCCACAGATCAAGCCTTTTTGCAATTCTTTGGTGACGAGTTCCTTCGGCTGCTGCTGATCCGCTTTGTGTTCTGCTCAGCTGCATTGAGACTGCATAGACTCTTCCGGGTAAGTCACTGCTGCTGTCTAAGGAAGCCACATTATTTATTTGAAGTTATTATTTGAATTTAGAGAATTTAGAGCAGGGGGCTATGTGTATCTCACAAGTTATCACAGGCAGTAGACTACAGGCAGTAGCACTACACCTGCATAGTTGCTACTCAGACCAAAATTCAAACCTTCGTTCTCTAACCCCAAAAAAACATCAGGCCACTTACGTAGGCTACGGCGAAAGCTCTGCGTGGAGCCTCCGCAGAACTGTAAAACAGACTTAAATCGATTTGGATAAAGGCGTCAGCTAAATGACATGTAATGTAATGCTTAGGCAACAGCTCCACCCTATGGTTAAATAGGGTGTGTTGATCTGTAACAGCAGAGCCCACTGTGTGAGCCAGTATGTTTGTAGCCTATGTGAATACACAGATTAAGTGACAGACTGACTAAAAGGGTATGTTGCGGCCGTTTCGTCCTGCCACAAAGGCTACTGAGAGGGTTTTTGCGCATCCTTTGGTGAAGCATTTGTGGAAGGGGGTCAGACGACAGAAACCTGTCAACCACCTAAATGGGATTTAATCCCAGTGCTCCAGACTCGGGGGCGTTCCCCTTTTAAATATATGGCACAAATCTCTCTCAGAATGTTGTCCCTGACAACAGTGCTCCTCCTAGCCTTAACTTATATGCGCGCTGTCGGTCTCACCGTCCTGTCGGTCTCACAATTACGCATGCGAGAGGGATAAACCCCATAGCAAGGGCTTTGCCTATACTCATAGTATCTCAAGTTACAATGCAATCTGCTTGAATGCTACTTAAAAATCTGTTGGAGAAAGATGGATCGTCGTCTGTTGGGACCGTATATGTTGGCAATTGTGATTTTCACTGAGTGAGTACAATGGTTATAAAATAGCGACCTTCAGAGTCAGCATTTGTGGAGTGGTGACTTTGAGGGATTTTTTTTTAAGATTACATAAAGAATTGTTATGTAATTCTAAATGTGATAAATGAGAGCTCTTGCAGCAAACATGTCTGCTTTTGGTTTAGGAAAATGGTTTAAGATTTTTTACTTTTAGTCTGAGATGAGACATAATACGTAAATTTGTATGAGGACGTAAGTGGAGAAGGAGGGGAGAATGGTAAGGAAGAGCTGTGTGTGTTTATCGGCAGGTCGATAGTCGTGAGTGTATGTGCCTTCTCACTCCATGTTTATGCGTGCACCAGCTCTGCTCCTGGTGCACGCATAAACATGGAGTGAGAAGAATACAAGACGTAAAAGAATTAATAATAAACAAACCGAGTAAAGAGAAACCAGAGAGAGAAGCAGAGAAAAGGCGACAGGTGCATTATGTTGATCATTATGTCTATTATATGTTTAAAAGAGCCATGGAGTTATTAACTTTGTATTTCGGAGGAGTTGGCCGTCAATGTAAAGTTTGTCCACACCTACACAGCTGATTTTAGGAGGCCGTTGAATAACCATTACAGTAGTTTTGTCTCCTTGTTATTAATGCATGGATTCATTTCTCAGTCAGAGACAGAAGCACACACCCTTAATTCCCATGAATTTGGATGACTTACAGACAACAAATGCAGAAATTAGGTTAATATTGTTCAAACACCCATAGTCCATCTGATTTTTAACACTTTTCTTTCTGTACAAACGACTCTTTATTACTGTAGTAATAGTCGTTTGTACTCATTGCAACGAAGACAAGTGTGTCATCTAATGTATTCTGCTCGATGTACCTTCATATTAAGCTGGTTACATTTGTAAACATATCTATGTATTTCTTCTACGGAGCTTTTCAGTGAGGGTAACTTTTGCCGTATTTGTTCATAACATTATAGCTACACCAGCAGAGCTGTTTTTAACCTTGGATTTATGTTGCTCAGCACATCACCACCATCCGTTTTGAGATCTATGCATGTGTTTTTGAGCAAGAAAATCAATGTTTTAGTCTGTATGGATGGCTGAAATAGAGAGTAAAAGGTGCTTTTACAAATGTAACAGTCTTAGTTGGATGTGTTTCCAAGGTCCATTTAGTATAGACCTCTGTCTACAGTGAAACACTAATTAATGGCAGCTAGTAGTGACAGAAGCAATCTTTCTGCCAGTAAATAGTATTCCTTCAAAGCATGTTTGATATTTGCCAGTAATATTTGAGTCAGAAGTGTTTGATTTTGTACTTGCAGGAGTCCCAGAGCTTCCCGGAGTCCTACCCTGAGCTCCCTAAACAGGATACAGTGGAGAGCAGCCTTCTGCAGAAACATATTTTGGAGCTGGCGACCATGCTGGATGTACAGAGCCTATTTTGGGATGATCCACTGGAAGTCTACTAACATCTTTGCACAGGGCAAAATGGCATACGTGTACATACAGACTAAACAGCCAGAGCCCTCACTGTTGTTTTTTTTTTTTTTTTTTACAGGTAATGAAATACTGATTCAGCACATAGAATTCCATGTACTGCATTTAACTGTTACCTGTGGAGGCAAATGTAGTGCAACGTTAAAATGTTGACATAGATAAGCCAGAGTTGAATATAGTATAAATTCCCCATTTTGAGTCTAAACCGCTGGCCTCATAAATATAAGCAGCATGTAGGACATACTATAGTAAACAAACTCACCATTCCCCATTTAAATGTAAGTTTAAAAACGCAGCCTCATGTCAGAAAATTGTTGGCAGTTTTTTTTTAATAATATTTAGCATTGTTTATTGAAGTAAAGGATAGAGAATTGAAAAGTCCTGGGCAGCTTCAAGGTGTGACTTTATCTATCTGTATGAAGGCAAAGCAGGGTGGTGAGAACACATAACAAAACCCTTCATTGCATCAGTACAAATTAAAAACAAGTATAATGTTAGCACATTTTTTCCACACTAGGTTGGAATTCGAAGGATTTCACCAAAAATGTTGTTAATGGTATTTGCTTAACTTAACAGCTTAACTTGTAGCAGGCTGAGGTGCATGAGTTCATGTTGTGTGTAGTCCACATTAGTAAATATATCACACTACTTCATGGCATTAACCAGCAATTGTTGATTGTTTCAGCCTTGTGTGTTTTGTGATCATTATTGCTGTTCCATATCACTGTGCTGTATGCATGCATAATGCAAAAAAAGCATTCAATTTTGTTGTTTTACCCACAAAGAATGGCCTCCAACGTTAAGGATATAAAAAGGGTTGTAGGTTTTAAAATGGCATGGGGTTGGGCAGTAAATGGAGCCAGTGCATGTGTTGCATGTACATTTGTAGTTGTGTCAACAAATAAGAACAATCTAGTTTGATAAGAGTAGATGAAGGAAGGTAGCATGGTATGCACACCAACAAAAAAATCACCACACAGCTTTTATCATGTTACCCGCTGGTTGCTTGAATGGAATATCATTGCAACACCACTCATCTTCCTCATGCAGTCAGGTTACTTTCCTGACATGTCTGCTACTACATGGGGTTTACTTTTACCGTTGATCCACTGCTTCAAGCATAGTATAGTATAGTATTTGTTGTAATACTATAAAACAGATCAAATTTCCGAACTTTGCTGTGACTGTCCATAGTCTCAAAACAATGAATACTAGTTTTCTAGTTGACCCTTGACACATGCTCATGCTCAACTAGAAAACAAAATCAAATTGCCATGAAATTTCCTTTAGCATAAAGAATTAGACTGTTGCTTTTTATTTGTATTATAAGACCAAAATCAACAATACATTAGCTGGTGCTCAAATGACATTTGGGTCAGCAGGGCAATGAAGTTCATAGCTCATTCCTATGTGATGATAAGCTATATTAGGCTTTGGGACCAATATGGAATACCACTAGCCTTATCCTCTAAACATTAGGTTAGCCCACATTGTCAATATGTAATATATTTTCATCCATCACTACTAAGGCTACTAGCTAGGCTTCAGGCATGTTTGAATTATGTTCCACATCTGAACATACACCAAAGTAGAAACAAGCTGAATGCATCATTTAATTCTGACACCAATAGGGGGGGAGTGATTGCGCGAGGCCATTGTAGTGACTGCCCTTGACCAAAATGTTCAAATGATGGAAGAAAGTAGCCAAGACAGCTGGTTGGGATTAAGATTTTTGAATTGACAGAAATGATAGAACGTGTGTAAAGAGTGTTTATTACATGTATTGTTATTGTTAAGAGTATGTGTACAGATAATTTAACGCAATGTTTTGGCACAATGTGATTGTTCAGTATTTAGTAATGTCTATGAAATGTAATGAAATATGAAGTTGAATTTAAGGAGCAAAATGTTAATGAGGCCAATTTGTTCTTTGGCTATTTTTCTAAATATGTTACATTCCAACTTTCCAAGGACTTAAAAGAGAAGCACAGAAAACTACCACTGTTTTCTCCATTTTACATTTGTCTGGGAATTTCTACATTTTCTTCTATTTTCATTATAATATCAATATCCATGTTCCCTTGTGTTGAAAGTTAGATGATACAGGCTTGTAGTTTATGGTTTAATGTTGTTATGATCTTGTTGTTGTGCTTTAGGAGGAAAAAAGAGAAAGAAATCCTCTCATGTGAGTGTTCTTTATGCTTTATTTACACTGGTGACCTTTTTTTTCTTCTTTTTTTTTTACAAAGTAAAAATTGTGTGAGTCAGTGATTCAAACATTTTCATCACTTTTTTTAAACAGCCTCTGCCTGAAACATGTCAAATGTCTAATGTCCAAAAAGTGTTGAATAGGCAGCAATAAACATGCGTGGAAGAATTAGAAATCCTTGTGATTTAAGTCAGTGGTGCTCTAAAACAACAACAAAACATATCTACATATCAATCAGAAGAAATGTAATAATTTTATCTGTTAAATAATTGCAAGTTGACAAGTTTGTACGTGATCTAAAAATGATGTTTATATGTTTACAACGCATGTGTTCCCTGAACTCAAAATCCATGAAAATATCAAATATGTGACCTAATGGCAAGAAATAATCATTATTTAATGGAAAATAACCCCAAACGTGAAATACTTTGATATAATTATCACTATAAAAGAAACAAGCAAGAAACTTTTAGCTTTTGTTGAGATTTGCTTTACTGGTGCTTAATATTTAAAACAGGATAACTAGTAAATGTATTATCTAACACCAGAGGGATCATAAGCACAGAAAAAAATATGAATTAGAATTTGTGTAACTAAGCTAACGCTCCTTAAAAACAGGATTGTTTTTGATTTATTCCATGTTCTTAATTTGACATAAACTACCGCAGCATAACGGAGTGTACTATTGCGTACTGTAAATGACATTTCCTGCTTCAGATAATTTGATGAGTCTATCGGAATAGATTGTTACAGAGTCCTGGAAGCTAATACATTCTTTTTTAATATATATATATATATATATATATATATACTCCTTCATCAGATTGCAGCATTAGCCTGCTACGAAAACCAGAGGCTGAAACCGGAGGTCTCATTCTACTTCAAATTCTGGCGTTTTTTTGTTTCGAAAAACCTTTCGACAACTTCTGCACAGATAACTTGTAAAAACAAGATATAAGAGAGAATTGGTGGCTGATCTACAAAGATATGTAGGGTTCATAATAGTATGAACCCTACATATCTTTGTAGATCAGATGAGGGGCTCATATGGGGATTATATGCGAGGTGGACACTGTGACAAACCCAAGATAAAACCCCAAGATAAAACCCCACTCAAAAGGCTTCTTCTCTCTTCTGCTGCCATTAGCTTTACCTACATTTTATATATAATTGTTTTATGAGTGTTCAAATATTCTAGTGATTCGTGTATTGTAACCTGAGTTAGCCTTATTTGATAAAAGTTTCACTCTGATTTTAACCCTTTTTCACCTTTTTAACCTTTGGGGTATTATATATATATAGCTACTTTTGCATTCCTGAACCCATTATTGGGTTTATTGCCTTTTACTTATTCCCTTGCATAACTGTTCAAACTTAGATAAACATAGATGTGATCACTTACAAGTTGATTCAAGCAGCTACAATGAAGTTCCCTAGAGAAAATGTCTCCGCTACATAAAACATCAGCAAACAACAGATTTTTTGTTGCCGTCCCACAGAATCAATGGTTTCTTTTTCTAAAGCTGTGCACTTTTATCCAACATTAATACCGAGATGATGCAGGAAAATCAACACAAGGGTTGAAGGCTAATCTTAGGAGTATGATCTGGTAGGACAAATCAGTGCTCATCAAGTCAGTATTAGAATCTACAAGAGCACAAAAAATCACTTGATTTTGACAGGGACACGAAGCACAACAGCCAAAGCTCCATTGAGAAGCATGTTGACACTTTTTGGGAACAAAACACAAAAAAAACTGCCGATCAATTCTGTTTTCTACCCCAGAAACACAGGGGTCATTTCTACCTTTTTATACTTTAAAAATGTCCAAAAGATGGGTGCAGCCTTCCTTTATAGCAACATGTGCTTGTTGTGATTTTTCAGTCACTGTCAAACTGAAATGTATTTTCAAAAATTCAGTTTAAAAAATAGATAATTTTCTGTGTAAGCTGCATTTTTGTTTAGAATAGAAAGTGCCAAAATATGTGGTGTACTCTTGCTTTCCCATCTTCACAATAATTGAGTTCAATTATTGTATGATGATTTTTGTTTTTGTTTTGTTTTATGTTGTTTGCCAAAAGGAGCCAATAAAGAAAAGGAAAATTTGGCTTCATAAAAGGAACGACGAGTGTCTTTATTGTGGGAATGGGAATAATGTATAATTGTTACTTATCAAGTCAAGACAATGTTGTAATCAAACTCAAACTAACAATACTAAAACAAAACTAGCTATCAATATTGTAATTGCATCATCAACTTGTGAAAACAACATTTACCAGACCTATAACTAAACAAGCTTAACTTTCCTAAGTAGGAAATTGGTTGGTGCATTTAAATGCAGTTTTAGGAAAGTAATACTTGCAAAAAACAATATAAATGGGTTAGGGGTTTTAGCAGTATCTTTTATAGTTTGGATTGCTTTTCTGGTAGGTAGCTGTTTTATGATGGGAACAATCAGAATCACAAAAGACTGTATTGCCTAGTAAGTTACAAGTTACACTTGAATTTGCCTATGTACACAACAAACAAACAGAGATTCCGGTAGAAATGTTACAGAGTGATGGAAACCAGGTTTAATGTCAATACACGATTCTGTCATAGAAACATGTCATAGAAACATATCACCTTTATCAGAAAGTCTGTCTGACTGTAGAGAGGTTTTAGTGATGGGAAAAGGTTTCCACACTACAAGAATTACTTTGGCACTCAAACAATACAAATGATTCTGCATAGAAACATCTTTATAAAGATTCTGGTAGAATTTGAACGCCATAAAACGACATTTATAAATGATTCTAATAAGGAAATGACTGCAGAGAGGTTTTAGTGATGGGAAAAGGTTTCCACACTAAAAGATTACTTTGGCACTCAATAAACAATTCAAATGATTCTGCAAGGTTTATCTTCATAAAGATTCTGGTAGAAACTAACGCCATAAAACGACATTTATAAGAGATTCTGATAAGGAAATGACTGCAGAGAGGTTTTAGTGATGGAGTTTAAAAACGGAAGCCTCATGTCAGAAAAGCAGTCTTTTTTTTTTTTTTTTTTTTTTTTACAATATTTAGCATTGTTTATTGAAGTAAAGGATAGAGAATTGAAAAGTCCTGGGCAGCTTCAAGGTGTGCCTTTATCTATCTGTATGAAGGCAAAGCAGGGTGGTGAGAACACATAATAAAACCCTTCATTGCATCAGTACAAATTAAAAACAAGTATAATGTTAGCACATTTTTTCCACACTAGGTTGGAATTCGAAGGATTTCACCAAAAATGTTGTTAATGGTATTTGCCAAACAGCTTAACTTGTAGCAGGCATGAGTTCATGTTGTGTTAGTCCACATTAGTAAATATATCACACTACTTCATGGCATTAACCAGCAATTGTTGATTGTTTCAGCCTTGTGTGTTTTGTGATCATTATTGCTGTTCCATATGCTGTATGCATGCATAATGCAAAAAAAGCATTCAATTTTGTTGTTTTACCCACAAAGACTGGCCTCCAACGTTAAGGATATAAAAAGGGTTGTAGGTTTTAAAATGGCATGGGGTTGGGCAGTAAATGGAGCCAGTGCATGTGTTGCATGTACATTTGTAGTTGTGTCAACAAATAAGAACAATCTAGTTTGATAAGAGTAGATGAAGGAAGGTATGCACACCAACAAAAAAAATCACCATTCTGTTTATTACTTAAATGACACCAAAACACCTCTGTAACCTAAATGATGACAGCTTTTATCATGTTACCCGCTGGTTGCTTGAATGGAATATCATTGCAACACCAGTCATCTTCCTCATGCAGTCAGGTTACTTTCCTGACATGTCTGCTACTACATGGGGTTTACTTTTACCGTTGATCCACTGCTTCAAGCATAGTATAGTAGTATAGTATAGTATTTGTTGTAATACTATAATACAGATCAAATTTCCGAACTTTGCTGTGACTGTCCATAGTCTCAAAACAATGAATACTAGTTTTCTAGTTGACCCTTGACACATGCTCATGTGTCAAGGGTTAACTAGAAAACAAAATCAAATTACCATGAAATTTCCTTTAGCATAAAGAATTAGACTGTTGCTTTTTATTTGTATTATAAGACCAAAATCAACAATACATTAGCTGGTGCTCAAATGACATTTGGGTCAGCAGGGCAATGAAGTTCATAGCTCATTCCTATGTGATGATAAGCTATATTAGGCTTTGGGACCAATATAGAATACCACTAGCCTTATCCTCTAAACATTAGGTTAGCCCACATTGTCAATATGTAATATATTTTCATCCATCACTACTAAGGCTACTAGCTAGGCTTCAGGCATGTTTGAATTATGTTCCACATCTGAACATACACCAAAGTAGAAACAAGCTGAATGCATCATTTAATTCTGACACCAATAGGGGGGGAGTGATTGCGCGAGGCCATTGTAGTGACTGCCCTTGACCAAAATGTTCAAATGATGGAAGAAAGTAGCCAAGACAGCTGGTTGGGATTAAGATTTTTGAATTGACAAATGATAGAACGTGTGTAAGGATGTAAAGAGTGTTTATTACATGTATTGTTATTGTTAAGAGTATGTGTACAGATAATTTAAAGCAATGTTTTGGCACAAAGTATTTAGTAAATCTATGAAATGTAATGAAATATGAAGTTGAATTTAAGGAGCAAAATGTTAGGCCAATTTGTTCTTTGGCAATTTTTCTAAATATGTTACATTCCAACTTTCCAAGGACTTAAAAGAGAAGCACAGAAAACTACCACTGTTTTCTCCATTTTACATTTGTCTGGGAATTTCTACATTTTCTTTTATTTTCATTATAATATCAATATCCATGTTCCCTTGTGTTGATGATATATATTGTAGGCTTGTAGTTTAATGGTTTAATGTTGTTATGATCTTGTTGTTGTGCTTTAGGGGGAAAAAAGAGAAAGAAATCCTCCCATGTGAGTGTTCTTTATGCTTCATTTGGTATTTACTGGTGACCTTTTTTTTTTACAAAGTAAAAATTGTGTGAGTCAGTGATTCAAACATTTTCATCACTTTTTTTAAACAGCCTCTGAAACATGTCAAATGTCTGATGTCCAAAAAGTGTTGAATAGGCAGCAATAAACATGCGTGGAAGAATTAGAATTTGTGTGTGAATATTTTTTTTATTCGATGTTCTCAATTTGACATAAGCTACCGCAGCATACGGAGTGTACTATTGCGTAATGTAAATGACATTTCCTGCTTCAGATAATTTGATGAGTCTGTCGGAATAGATTATTACAGAGTCCTGAAGCTAATACATTCTTTTTAATATATATATATATATATATATATATATATATATATATATATATATATATATATATATATATATAACATGCGTTGCTGCCTATATATATATATATATACTCCGTCATCAGATTGCAGCATTAGCCTGCTACGAAAACCAGAGGCTGAAACCGGAGGTCTCATTCTACTTCAAATTCTGGCGTTTTTTTGTTGTTGCAAAATAAACTTTCGACAACTTCTACACAGATAACTTGTAAAAACAAGATATAAGAGGTTAAAATTGGTGGCTGATCTACATAATAGTATGAACCCTACATATCTTTGTAGATCAGATGAGATGGCTCATATGGGGATTATATGCGAGGTGGACACAGTGACAAACCCAAGATAAAACCCCAAGATAAAACCCCACTCAAAAGGCTTCTTCTGCTGCCATTAGCTTTACCTATATTTTATATATAATTGTTTTATGAGTGTTCAAATATTCTAGTGATTCGTGTATTGTAACCTGATTTAGCCTTATTGGATAAAAGTTTCACTCTGATTTGAACCCTTTTTAACCTTTGGGGTATAAATATAGCTACTTTTGCATTCCTGAACCCATTATTGGGTTTATTGCCTTTTACTTATTCCCATGCATAACTGTTCAAACTTAGATAAACATAGATGTGATCACTTACAAGTTGTTTCAAGCAGCTACAATGACTAGATAAAATGTCTCCAAAACATCAGCAAACAACAGATTTTTGTTACCGTCCCACAGAATCAATGGTTTCTTTTTCTAAAGCTGTGCACTTTTATCCAACATTAATACCGAGAAGATGCAGGAAAATCAACACAAGGGTTGAAGGCTAATCTTAGGAGTATGATCTGGTGGGACAAATCAGTGCTCATCAAAAATGTAAATCAATACAATTTTTGTAATAAGAAGCAAGCATTCAAGTAAGGCCTTAGCTTGTAAAATAAATAAATCAACAGTTCTAGTTAGACGTTGCCGGTGCCAGTGCCAGCTGGAGACGTCCTCGAGGGATGCGAGTGGAAATAAGAGCTGAGACGGGGCAACACTGTTTAAACTGTGAAACCATCCACATAAACCTATCAACATGATCCCCTTAGAAAGTAATAACACCATAAACCATCTTAAATTCCAATTTGTTATGAGCTATAAGCCCCAATCTCCACTGGGATTGATTAGAATCTCCATTGAGAAGCATGTTGACACTTTTTGGGAACAAAACACAAAAAACTGCCGATCAATTCTGTTTTCTACCCCAGAAACGCAGGGGTCATTTCTACCTTTTTATACTTTAAAAATGTATATGTTTTGTAATGTATTTTCAAAAATTCAGTTTAAAAAATAGATAATTTTCTGTGTAAGCTGCATTTTTGTTTAGAATAGAAAGTGCCAAACGATGTGGTGTACTCTTGCTTTCCCATCTTCACAATAATTTACCAGACCTATGACTAAACAAACCTAACTTTCCTAAGTAGGAAATTGGTTGGTGCATTTAAATGCAGTTTTAGGAAAGTATTACTTGCAAAAAACTGTATAAATGGGATGTATTTTAGCAGTATCTTTTATAGTTTGGACTGCTTTTCTAGTAGGTAGCTGTTTTATGATGGGAACAATCAGAATCACAAAAGACTGTATTGCATAGTAAGTTACAAGTTACACTTGAATTTGCCTAGGTGATTGGTGCATGAACAAACAGAGATTCCGGTAGAAATGTTACAGATTGATGGAAACCAGGTTTAATGCCAATAAGCTCTCTGGCGCTCAATACACGATTCTGTCATAGAAACATATCACCTTTATCAGAAATTCTCATGAAATGACTGCAGAGAGGTTTTAGTGATGGGAAAAGGTTTCCACACTACAAGAATTACTTTGGCACTCAATAAACAATACAAATGATTCTGCATAGAAACATCTTCATAAAGATTCTGGTAGAAACTGAACGCCATAAAAAGACTCTATCTTTATGAGAGATTCTGTTAAGAAATGACTGGTGTTTTATTGATATAAACAAGGGTTCCACGCTAACAGAATGATTTTTCACTCATGAGTTAGGATCTCAATATACGATTCTGACAAAAAAAAAAAAAATCTTTATCTGAGTGCAGAGAGGTTTTAGTGATTGGAAAAGGTTTCCACACTAAAATAATTACTTTGGCACTCAACAAACAATACAAATGATTCTGCATTGAAATCTTCACCTAGATTCTGGTAGAAACTGAAAACCATAAAAACACATTTATGAGAGATTCTGATAAGGAAATGACTGCAGAGAGGTTTTAGTGCTGGGAAAAGGTTTCCACACTACAAGAATTACTTTGGCACTCAATGAGTTAGAAACTCATACACATGATTCTGACATAAAAACATTTTTATCTGACTGCAGAGAGGTTTTAGTGGTTGGAAAAGGTTTCCACACTAAAAGAATTACTTTGGCACTCAATAAACAATACAAATGATTATGAGAGATTCTGTTAAGAAATGACTGGTGTTTTATTGATATAAACAAGGGTTCCACGCTAAAAGAATGATTTTTCACTCATTAATACAATACACATGATTCTGACATAGAAACATCTTTATCAAAGATTCTGATAGGAAATGACTATCCATTTTAGTGACGGGAACAAGGTTTACATGTTTATATTCCTTACATAGAAACAGCTTTATTAGAGATTCTGATAGGAAATGACTGCAGAGATGTTTTAGTCAGGGGACAACGGTTTCAGACATAAGAAGTTAGGAACTCAATACACATGAGTCTGACAAAAAAAAAAAAACATCTTTATAAGAGATTCTGATAAGGAAATGACTGCAGAGAGGTTTTAGTGATTGGAAAAGGTTTCCACACTAAAAGAATTACTTTGGCACTCAATAAACAATACAAATGATTCTGCATTGAAACATCTTCATAAAGATTCTGGTAGAAACTGAACGCCATAAAATGACTTTATCTTCATGAGAGATTCTGTTAAATGACTTGTTTTATTTAAGTAAACAAGGGTTCCACGCTAACAGAATGATTTTTCACTCATGAGTTAGGAACTCAATACACGATTCTGACAAAAAAAAAAAATCTTTATCTGACTGCAGAGAGGTTTTAGTGATTGGGAAAAGGTTTCCACACTAAAAGAATTACTTTGGCACTCAATAAACAATACAAATGATTCTGCATTGAAACAGCTTTAGCTAGATTCTGGTAGAAACTGAACACCATAAAAAGACATTTATAAGAGATTCTGATAAGGAAACGAATGCAGAGAGGTTTTAGTGCTGGGAAAAGGTTTCCACACTACAAGAATTACTTTGGCACTCAATAAACAATACAAATGATTCTGCATTGAAACATCTTCATAAAGATTCTGGTAGAAACTGAAAACCATAAAAACACTCTATCTTTATGAGAGATTCTGTTAAATGACTTGTTTTATTTAAGTAAACAAGGGTTCCACGCTAAAAGAATGATTTTTCACTCATTAACACAATACACATGATTCTGACATAGAAACATCTTTATCAAAGATTCTGATAGGAAATGACTATCCATTTTAGTGACGGGAACAAGGTTTACATGTTTATATTCCTTACATAGAAACAGCTTTATTAGAGATTCTGATAGGAAATGACTGCAGAGATGTTTTAGTCAGGGGACAACGGTTTCAGACATAAGAAGTTAGGAACTCAATACACATGAGTCTGACAAAAAAAAAAAAAAAACATCTTTAAAGAGATTCTGATAAGGAAATGACTGCAGAGAGGTTTTAGTGCTGGGAAAAGGTTTCCACACTACAAGAATTACTTTGGCACTCAATAAGCAATACAAATGATTCTGCATTGAAACATCTTCATAAAGATTCTGGTAGAAACTGAACGCCATAAAATGACTTTATCTTCATGAGAGATTCTGTTAAGAAATGACTTGCAGAGTTGTTTCATTGATGTAAACAAGGGTTCCACGCTAACAGAATGATTTTTCACTCATGAGTTAGGAACTCAATACACGATTCTGACAAAAAAAAATCTTTATCTGACTGCAGAGAGGTTTTAGTGATTGGAAAAGGTTTCCACACTAAAAGAATTACTTTGGCACTCAATAAACAATACAAATGATTCTGCATTGAAACAGCTTTAGCTAGATTCTGGTAGAAACTGAACACCATAAAAAGACATTTATAAGAGATTCTGATAAGGAAATGACTGCAGAGAGGTTTTAGTGCTGGGAAAAGGTTTCCACACTACAAGAATTACTTTGGCACTCAATAAACAATACAAATGATTCTGCATAGAAACATCTTCAGCTAGATTCTGGTAGAAACTGAACACCATAAAAAGACATTTATAAGAGATTCTGATAAGGAAATGACTGCAGAGAGGTTTTAGTGCTGGGAAAAGGTTTCCACACTACAAGAATTACTTTGGCACTCAATAAACAATACAAATGATTCTGCATAGAAACATCTTCATAAAGATTCTGGTAGAAACTGAACGTCATAAAAAGACTTTATCTTTATAAGAGATTCTGTTAAGTAATTACTTGCAGAGCTGTTTTATTGATGGGTTCCACGCTAAAAGAATGAATTTTCACTTATGACACATGAGTCAGACATAAAAAAACATCTTTATAAGAGAGATTCTGATAGGAAATTAATGCAGAGCTGTTTTAGTGATGGAAACAAGGTTTACTTGTTTCTATTCTGATATTATAGGAGCTCAATATCATGATCCTGACACAGAAACATCTTTATGAGAGATTCTGGTAGGAAATGACTGCAGCGATGTTTTATTCACAGGACATCTTCAGGCATAAGAAGTTTCCTAACTGCAGTTTTGTTGTATTTTTGTTGCCTTTTTGTTGTATTGTTGTTGCATTTTTGTTGTATTTTTGTTGTATTTTTGTTGCATTTTTGTTGTATTTTTGTTGCCTTTTTGTTGCATTTTTTGTTGCATTTTTGTCGTATTTTTGTTGCCTTTTTTGTCGCATTTTTTTGTCGCATTTTTGTTGCTTTTTCGTTGCATTTTTGTTATCTTTTTTTTGCATTATTATCGCATTTTTGTCGTATTGTAGTTGCCTTTTTGTCGCCTATTTGTCGCCTTTTGCCTTTTTGTTGTATTTTTGTCGCCTTTTGTATTTTTGTCGCTTTTTGGTCGTCTTTTTGTTGCCTTTTTGTTGCCTTTTTGTTGCCTTTTTGTTGCATTTTTGTTGCCTTTTTGTTGTATTTTTGTTGCATTTTTGTTTCCTTTTCGTCGTATTGTAGTTGCCTTCTGTCGCATTTTTTGTTGCCTTTTTGTTGCCTTTATGTTGCATTTTTGGCGTCTTTTTCTCATCTTTTTGTCGCCTTTGTGTTGCCTTTTTGTCGCATTGTAATTGCCTTTTTGTAACCTTTTCGTAGCCTTTGTGTTGCATTTTTGTCGTATTGTAGTTGCCTTCTATTTTTGTCTTTGCCTTTGTCGCCTTTTTTAGGAATTTTTGTCGCCTTTTTTGTTGCCTTTTTGTCGCATTTTTTAGACGTTTTTGTTGCCTTTTTTTCAACTCATCAGTGTAAAAATGTAGTTTCCCCTTGCGGGATCAATAAAGTATGTCTTAATGTTAAGCCCACAACTTCCATTATGCTTTGCAGATACTTTATTACACAAATAACATAGTTACTGAAAATAGTACTTTTGCAGCAAAACCATTGTGACAAAAATAAATATCAGATAGCCCACATGTGACTGCAACTTTAGAAATGCAATATCTATAGCATGCTATTAAGGAAGTCATTCATTCAAACTGTATGGCAAACTCAGCATATAGATAGAAACATAACTATTTGATGAGTCTCAGAATACAGGATTCAATTCAGGAATAGGGAATAAAATATTGAACAAATTAAATGAAACCAGAATGAAAAAGAATATTCTGATTAGACAAACAACATACTCCTCATACCACCACCTTTGTGTTTCCATTATGTCTGTGTATTTTTATGAGGTGTGTGCTGTGAATTTGCTTTTATTGATGGACATTAATTGTTGCATTATTAGAGCTACTCAATGTGCATGATTCAGATTTTTTTGATTGACAACCTATGACTTGCTTGAGTGAACATGTTTCCTACAAATTAGTATTGATCAAATCAAATGTGATCAATTAATAACTTTTTTCAAGTTAAATCTCAACAATATACTAAGTTGCAGTTGTTAAGAAACAATTCCAGTTATTAAAAGTGTAATGGAATGTTCAACGGCTGCTGTACCTGTGCACAAAAGATTATACTGCTGATACAGATCCATTAAAATGCAGACATGCACTTGCAGCCCTAATGAAGACAAAGATTTAAAGAACCATACAAGCTGTTTTGCAGGATTTAACCTGTTTGCTACAAGTTGTATTCTTTAAATCACAAACTAACCATTTTGCAAATGATGCTGCTATGCTTTAGAAATTTTGATTTTTTTCTACTGTTCCAGGTATTTCCATAAAATATATATATATTATCTATAATAGAGCTGAAGCAATTAGTCATTCATTCATTCAAAAATTGATTGAACGGGAATTAATCTGCAACTATTTAACAAAAACAAAAAAACTATTATAATTTAGGTAAAAATGACAAAGATTCACTGGGCCTAGCTTCTGAAAACTGAATATTTGCTAGCTTTCTCTGTCGTCTATGATAATCGTTATCTGGTTGGACATTTGAACATTTAAATTTGGGCTAAAGACGGATAATTTAAAACATTTTCTGACATTTTATAGACAAAATGATGATCAAGTAATCCAGATTTGCCAGATTATAAATTAGGAACATAGTTAGTTGCACCCCTACAATATTAGGTGATGCAGTGCAGACTTTTCAAATTACTCTACATTTTGAGTGCATTACCAAACAATTCATACGTTCACTGCTCTGGATTAGACAACTCAAGTGTGGTTTTTTTTTCAGCATGCATGTAAAAATGGAGATGGAAATATCAAATATAAATAATTTGTAGGTAAGAAGGAAACAACTTGCAAACAGAACAATGTGGTCCTCAACATGTTAAGACGTACATAGAAACTGTTTCTCAATTCATACTATTTCTTTATTCCTTCTGAAGTTATTAGTTTGATGTAATAGTTACAGTGCTCGAGACTTGGCTGTTTGATTGGCATCTTACACACACACACACACACACACACACACACACACACACACACACACAACACACATACAACACACGTAATAGTATCAATTTTCCATTCACTTGAATGAAGAGAAATCAATATAGTACAAGTTCTACTAGCAGCAGCTGGGGCATTTTGTAATGGCAGGTGCTGAAGAAAGGCAAAATACAGAAAAGGCACAACATTACAAGTGAAATGTTACTGAACTAAAATATTAACCAAACAGCAACAGCTCAGCAAAAGAAGTATCGGCTTATCCAGGAAATCAGATTGTTGTCTGATGGTGCAGAGTGGCACAAATCTGCAGCCAGAGGCAGATGGTGTGGGGTTTGACAATGACAATTGAAAAAAAGAATAAAAAAGTTTGCTGAAGCCGTTTACATGATTAATCCAACACTATTTCAGGCTTAATTCTTCTGTATCTCAGAATGTCAATAATTACATCATATTGTATGAAATGGTACTTTTGCTAAAAGCTTTTGAGTTAATGCACTGGGTTCATGTCCCGGTAATCTAGTGATCATGAACAACTGCTACTGTGGCACTTCTTAAATCAGAGGCTGTAGCTTTATCGATATACGTGTCCTGATGCCCTCAAATGTCTGCAGAAATGAACTAAAGGAGAAACTGTTCGCATGAACAGTATAAAGCAGCTGGGCATACAGAAACTGTAAGAATCACTCATATTATTTCATAGATCATCAATTTACTGATGTTCCATCAAGTTCCTTTCGGGTTTAACCACATTAAAGCAACCAAATGTGCTTAAAATTGGCAAAAAAAATGCACCTACTTGAATGTTTAACAACATTCTCTCCAAGTATTTAGTTTGCTCTTGTTGACAGAATCAACAAAGGCAGCGGAGTGACTTGCCTCAGAAACAGACATAGTTCAGAGACATCTATTCCCACCTTCACCAAACTTCTCCCAAAATTCCAAGGACTCTTTCTGCACTTCCACCTGTTTGTATCTCTCTTCCCACCTGGGCAAACAGCAGGACAAAGCTAATGTCTCGATCAGAAAAATAAAAAAAATTCCGTAGTTCTGCTTGTGCTGGTCATAGCACTGCCATGAAAACAGAGACATTAACATTTTCAAACTGGTCACTTTAAGTACAAATATATAACATCAACTGACTAACTGTAAAATACTTGACCACATTTGAGTCACAGAAATTCCCCATCTAAAGTAGTACATTCAGTAAAGTTTGGTTTATTTTTAGTTAAAATAAATAAAAATCCACAAATGGGCTTAGATTTGTTTTACCGGTTTCCAATACCAAATAACTTATTTCAAAATGTGTCCTGATTGTTCCTGATTCTCATTTTAAGAAAACTTCTAAAATAAGAAAAAAATTAAAAGTTGAGTTATCTCTTGTTTTGAGGTTGAATCTGACACCAGATATTGTAACGTGTGTCCAGGGGATTGTGCTAATAATTTCACTAAATACAAGTTTGATTTCGGAAAAGCAATCTTTCATCGTGATATGTGTGAATTGTGTCACCAAGACCACAGGTAAATTAAATAAAGATGAAATAAATTGTCTAAATTATGCTAAATTATTTTATATACAGCATATATTTAAATATATAAACAATACGATTGGCAGCTAACACAACAGTTACACACATGACGAATAACATACATCTTGAATTGCAAGAAAAAACGAAGGTTGGTGGTCCCAGAGTGTCTAAGAGGAGGACTGAAGAGGCGGCAGAGCAGAGTACTCCTCGTTCTCGGAGTCGCTGCTGTCCTCATCGTTCCTCTCCTGGTCGCTGCCTTCAGTACTCAGCTGGTCAAAGCCCTGACGACTGTAACCCTTATGGGATGCAAAGAAGTTCCCAAGGTTCAGACTGCCCACAGCTTTACCTGGCAGAAGGAAAAGCACTAACAATGATTATCTACAATTTTAACAAATACAATTTGCTCCTTCTCAAGGAAGATTCAAACTTGTTGCTGGCAGGTGTTTAGCATGGAAAGGGCAAATGTTTTTTGACCGCTATTGCTGTGACATCGAAAGCTATGATGCTGGCGCGCATTGGTGCCAAACCCTTTCTTCAAACGTTATCTTATTGTTTATGGATTTAATGCTGGTAAAGAATGGACATTTTCATGCTGTACGGTAAAGACTCAAGATTCAAAATCCTTTATTAATCCCACAATGGGGAAATTCACACTGTTGCAGCAGAAAGGAATAAGAGGAAAGTAGAGGACACACGTTAACACACAACAATAAGACATATTAAATAGAGTTTCAGAGACCTTCAGACTATTAAAATAGTAAAATGTATTTACAGTAATTGCACAGTAAATAGTAAAAAGTAAAATGTATTTACCAAATAAACCAAATAAACGCCAGGGTACGTTTGGGACGGAACGATCGGTGTGAGAGAAAGGGAAGGTCTGTTTGTAGCTGTTTTGGATTTCTGATCTGGATTTTTACTACGCTGGAGGAGTTTGCCGTCAGCTGTTGGAGTACAGATGATGCACTGAAGCCGGTCGGTTGTCGGACATCATATCACCGGATCATCGAACGGTGCCCTACGGAAGTATGAGTAAGCTACACTTGAATGGCCATTTAAACGTGTACACACATAAAGCATAAACCCAATGCATTAGTTGCTAAAGAGTGCAGACAAAAATACTTTTCACTGACTGTTTGCTACAGCATCATGGATTGTAACGCAGCGTCAGACCTATTGGTGTGCGTAAAAGTAAAGGTACCACTGCATCCAGCAGCGTGACTGGCAGGCATGAAGTACAAACTGAGAAACAGGTGGTTAAGCTTACTGAAAAAGCGCTTGCTTGGTAAGCATACATCAATGGATGTGCGACAGAAGGAAACTAAGCAATGCTTCTAAACATCACTGCAGTATTGAACAGCAGCAGGAAAGCAATATGTTTGGAACATTGCATCATTCTCAATGCCAATCAACAACTGTGCAAATGAGGAATGATGAGCGCAATCCAAATACACTCATCAAATCAGTTAAAATCCACCTGGAGACATATTTCGCATCATGCACAGGTAAAACAAAATATCAGCTGCTTTGGTGCAGCAGCAGCGTTCGTTATCGCTGCCACTACGAGATATTTCCATCTTTGAAGGGGACCCTCTCCAATACAGAGCATTTATCAAAGCTTTTGAGCAAGGAGTGGAGGAAAAGGCAGGAAAGGAAGATTGTTTGTACTATTTGGAACAACTTACCAGAGAACAGCCACAAGAGTTGATGCGTAGCTGCCAACATATGGAGCATAAGCGTGGCTATGCAGTGGCAAAGGATCTTCTACAGGAGCACTTTGGCAATCAGTACAAAATTGCAACTGTGTATATGTAAAGGGCTTTGACCTGGCAAACAACAATAAAATCTGAGGATGTAAAAGCACTTCAAGCCTACTCCTTATTCTAGCGTGACTGTGGAAATGTGACGGAGGAGCATCAGTACATACAGTAATTGGACATGCCTACATGAGCGCCATCATTTCAAAATTACCATTCAAAATGAGGAAGCAATGGAGGACCATAGCTTATGGCATAATGGAAACCACTAACCAGAGAGCTCACTTCATTGATCTGATCAGATTTATTGAGCGTCGTGTCAGCATTCTTTCTGACCCGCTGACGACTTCACCAGGTTTAAATCCCAGCCCAGGAACAGAGCATATGGAAATATCGTCGCCACCACAGTAACATCTATGGACTTGCCTGAGAAAGTTAAGGAGCCAACATCGTATCAAGGAAAGGAAAGGAAAAGAAAGCTGGATGCCTTTGCTGTGCTGGTAGTCACTCGATGGAAAAATGCAAACAGTTCAATGGAAAGCAGCACAAGGAAAAGATTCACTTTCTGAGGGAAAAGGGAGTTTGCTTTGCATGCTTAGGTAATGGTCACATGAGCAGGGATTGTGACAGGCGCTTGACATCCATGGTTTGTGGTCAAACTCATCCCACTGAGCTACACATCAAAAGGCAAAGTACTGCTAAGGAACCAAGTAATCCAACCAATTTTATACGAAACATTTGGACATACAGGGGCCGGTAAGGATCAGTGTGTTCCATCCATTCTCCCTGTAAAGCTGAAATTGACAAAAGGAAATCGCATATATAAACCTATGCTTTTTTGGATCCTGGAAGTTCAGCCACATTCTGCTCGGAACATCTAATGCAGAAGCTGAATATTACAGGGAGAAAAACAAACTGCCTGTTGCGCACAATGGGCAAGAAACTGTTGTTCCAGCCTATTCCTGGACTAGTTTAGAGGTATCTGGTCTGGACAGCAATGGAGTCTATATGCTCCCAGAGGTTCTCATGCAAAGGAAAATGCCAGTTACAGCTGATGGTGACGCCTGAAGACCTGGCTAAATGGCCGTACTTGTCAAAGGTACCATCACAAGCATGAAAGCAAATGTCAACCTGTTAATCGGAACCAACGCTCCCAAGGTGTTGGAACCTTGGGAGGTCATCAACAGCTGCCGGAATGGCCCGTATGCTATTAGAACTGTGCTGTGATGGGTAGTTAGTGGCCCGATGAATGGAAACAGTAGTGCTTTGGAGGCGGATCTTCCCTCAGCTATGGCGAACAGGATATCTTTGTGCAAACTGGAAGAAATGCTAACCAATCAGTACAACCATGATTTCAATGAAAGGAATATGGAGGAGAAAGAAATGTCCAGAGAAGACCACAGGTTTCTTGAAACTATGGAGCACTCAGCAGTACTTCAAGATGGAAAGTATTGTTTGAAATTGCCATTCAGGAAAAAGGAAGTCTGTCTGCCCAACAATTTTGTAGTGGCTAAGCAAAGGATCAAGAGATTGAGGAAAAGGTTCCTTAAAGTGCTCATATTATGCTTTTTGGCTTTTCCCCTTTCCTTTATTGTGTTATATATCTTTTTGTGCATGTTATAGGAAAAAGCCCAAAGTCCACCCCAAAGGGACTTACCATCTTCCAGAGAAAACACTGTTCACAAACTGCTCCAAACAGCTCTATTGTAGTCCAACCTTTACTTCCGTGACGAACGTGCGTCACTTTGTAACACGTTATAATACTCGCCTAGCTGCTAGCATGGCACTCCCTCATACTCTGCAACTGACTAGCTAGCAGTACTTACTGTGCATGTGCGACTCCCAACAAAGATGGTACAGAAGTATGATGCCTCACTCTGTAGCTAAAACAAGGTGAAAAGAGGAACTGCAGCAATGTGCAGTACAACAAATATATGGTGTTTTCTGAAAATTAAACCACATAAACCTATTCTTGTACAACCTCTAAATACAATTATGAACCTGAAAATGAGCATAATATGAGCACTTTAAAGACAAATGCTTGCACCAGGAGTATGCAGAGTACATGAATAAGCTCGTTGGTAAGCCCTATGCGGAGCAAGTACCTCAGCAGGAACTGCGCCGTGGGAATGGGAGGGTGTGGTACATCCCTCATGGTGTCCAACATGCAAAGAAAGGATCCCTTCGTGTGGTGTTTGACTGTGGAGCCACTTGTCAAGGAGTCTCGTTAAACAGTGAGCTGTTGCAGGGTCCTAACCTTACCAGCTCACTGCTAGGAGATCTTACCCGCTTCAGACGGGAACCTGTGGCATTCATGGGTGACATTCAAGCACCAGGTGAAGGTTGCAAAGGGAGACAAAGACTTTCTTCGCCTTCTATGGTGGTCAGATGGTGATGTCAATAAGGAACTTGTGGAGTATAGAATGATGGTACACTTGTTTTGCGCTGTTTCATCTCCTAGCTGTGCAAGCTATGCATTGAGGAAAACTGTTGATGATAACCAGTCTGAGTTTTCGGCTGAAGTGCTTCAATGTGTTAAGCTGCATTTCTATGTGGATGATTGCTTAAAGAGCTCAGCCACTGATGGAGAAGCAATTAAGATGATCCATCCATCCATCTTCGTCCGCTTATCCGGTATCGGGTCATGGGGGTAGTAGCTCCAGCAGGGGACCCCAAACTTCCCTTTCCCGAGTCACATTAACTAGCTCCGACTGGGGGATCCTGAGGCGTTCCCAGGCTAGGTTGGAGATATAATCCCTCCACCTAGTCCTGGGTCTTCCCAGAGGCCTCCTCCCAGCTGGATGTGCCTGGAACACCTCCCTAGGGAGGCACCCAGGGGGCATCCTTACCAGATGCCCGAACCACCTCAACTGGCTCCTTTCGACGCGAAGGAGCAGCGGCTCTACTCCGAGCTCCTCACGGATGACTGAGCTTCTCACCCTATCTCTAAGGGAGACACCAGTCACCCTCCTGAGGAAACCCATTTCGGCCGCTTGTACCCTGGATCTTGTTCTTTCGGTCATGACCCAGCCTTCATGACCGAGGGTAGGAATGACAGAGATTGGATGGCCCTGAGAAGGGACCCCCTCACCCCATAATTCCGCAGCACCTCCCACAGTATCTCCCGGGGGACCCGGTCATATGCCTTCTCCAGATCCACAAAACACATGTAGACCGGTTGGGCATACTCCCAGGCTCCCTCCAGGATCCTTGTGAGAGTAAAGATCTGGTCCATTGTTCCACGACCAGGACGGAATCCGCATTGTTCCTCTTCAACCTGAGGTTCGACTATCGACTGAACCCTCCTTTCCAGCACCTTGGAGTAGACTTTAGCGGGGAGGCTGAGAAGTGTGATACCCCTGTAATTGGCACACACCCTCTGGTCCCCCTTTTTGAAAAGGGGAACCACCACCCCGGTCTGCCACTCCTTAGGCACCGTTCCAGACTTCCACGCAAGGCGTGTCAACCAAGACAACCCCTCCACACCCAGAGCTTTAAGCATTTCTGGACGGATCTCATCAATCCCTGGGGCTTTGCCACTGTGGAGTTGTTTAACTACCTCAGCAACTTCCACCAGGGAAATTGACGACAATCCCCCATCATCCTCCAGCTCTGCCTCTACCATAGAGGGCGTATTAGTCGGATTTAGGAGTTCCTCAAAGTGCTCCTTCCACTGCCCTATTACCTCCTCAGTTGAGGTCAACAGCGTCCCATCCTTCCTGTACACAGCTTGGATGGTTCCCCGCTTCCCCCTCCTGAGGTGGCGAACGGTTTTCCAGAAGCACCTTGGTGCCGACCGAAAGTCCTTCTCCATGTCTTCTCCGAACTTCTCCCACACCCGCTGCTTTGCCTCTTTCACGGCAGAGGCTGCAGCCCTTCGGGCCCTTCAGTACCTTGCAACTGCCTCTGGAGTCCTCTGGGATAACATATCCCGGAAAGACTCCTTCTTCAGTCGGACGGCTTCCCTGACCACCGGTGTCCACCACCTGTTCATGGGTTACCGCCCCTTGAGGCACCTAAGACCCTAAGACCACAGCTCCTCGCCGCAGCTTCAGCAATGGAAACTTTGAACATTGTCCACTCGGGTTCAATGCCCCCAGCCTCCACAGGGATGCACGAAAAGGTCTGCCGGAGGTGTGAGTTGAAAGTCTGTCGGACAGGGGCCTCCTCCAGACGTTCCCAATTTACCCGCACTACCCGTTTGGGCTTACCAGGTCTGTCCAGAGTCTTCCCCCACCCCCTGACCCAACGCACCACCAGATGGTGATCGGTTGACAGCTCCGCCCCTCTCTTCACCCGATTGTCCAAAACATACGGCCTCAGATCAGATGAAACGATTATAAAATCGATCACTGACCTTTGGCCTAGGGTGCTCTGGTACCAAATACACTTATGAGCATCCCTATGTTCGAACATGGTGTTCGTTATAGACAATCCATGACTAGCACAGAAGTCCAACAACAAACAACCACTCTGGTTTAGATCAGGGAGGCCATTCCTCCCAATCACGCCTCTCCATGTGTCTCCATCATTGCCCATGTGCGCGTTGAAGTCCTCCAGCAGAACTATGGAGTCCCCCACTGGAGCCCCATGCAGGACTCTACTCAAGGTCTCCAAGAAGGCCAAATACTCCGAGTTTTCCCCCCCACAACCCGCAGGCGTAGGGAGGCGACCCTCTCGTCCACCGGGGTAAACTCCAACGTAGCTGCACTCAGCTGGGGACTTGTGAGTATCCCCACACCCGCCCGGCGCCTCACACCCTGGGTAACTCCGGAGAAGAAAAGAGTCCAACCCTTATCCAGGAGTATGGTTCCAGAACCGAGACTGTGCGTAGAGGTAAGCCCCACCAGATCTAACCGGTAGTGCTCCACCTCCCGCACAACTTCCGGCTCCTTCCCCCACAGAGAGGTGGCAATTAAGATGATGAGAGATCTAATTGCGCTGTGTCGAAAGGGAGGCTTCATCTTGGAAAAATGGATCAGCAACAGTCGCTTTGTTTTGCAAGCCATCGCAAAAGTGCTAAAGACCTAAAGGAGTTGGATCTGGATCAGGACAAGCTTCCAGTAGAAAGAGATCTGGGTGGTGTGTCGAGACCGACTCGATCAGGTTTAAAATGAAGATAAAAAAACGGACTCTATGAGTATGTTGTCAGTGAACAGCTCAGTGTACGATCCTCTGGGTTTCCTGGCACCTGTCACTGTGGTTGCCAAAACGATGCAGCAAGAGCTATGTCGGAGACGTTGTGGATGGGATGATGCTTTACCACAGGACATATTACACCAATGGGAAAGGTGGTTGAAAGACTTGGATCTGCTGGCTGCATTCCATGTGGACAGCCAGTGGACTTTGGAGAGGTCAGACATGCCCAACTACATCACTTTGCAGACGCCAGTGAAGTTGGCTACGGAACTGTAACATACTGTACATGCGGATGTTAAATCAGGAAAACAACATTCAGGTCACTTTTCTGCTCGGTAAGCCAGGGTGACACCACTAAAAACCGTAACTATTCCCCGACTGGAGTTGACAGCGGCTGTCCTTGCGGTCAGAGTGGACTCAATGCTAAAGGCATAGTTGAAATTCCAGTTGGATGATTCTGTATTTTGGACATACAAGCACTTCAGTGTTCTAGAAAGGACATTTTCATGCTGCACGGTAAACCAAATAAACATATTATTCGCAACATCGTCAGACGAATGTAGCGTTCAAGAATAGTCTGACGAGGTTGTGTTGCAGAATAATAATATGTTTATTTGGTTTAATGTGCAGCATGAAAATTCTTTCAGTTTTCAGCGTTAAATCCATAAACAATAAGACAACGTTTGAACAAAGGGTTTGGTGCCAAGGCGTCCAGCATCACAGCGTTCGGTGTCACAGCGATAGCGGTCAGAAACCATTTGCCCTTTCCGGGCCAAACACCTGCCGGCAACAATTTGGTGCTAACCAGCATGTTAACATTAGCGCATCAGCAAGGTCACTCTGGGTTAAACCACCTCAGTAGTTACGGTATCAGGCCGAGCTCTTTAACAATGAGGCTGTTACATGTTTAACTTTTTTTTTTGTCTACCCTTCCCCCCTCCAACCACCCACCTACACCCAAACACTCACACACACACACACACACACACTCACACACACACACACACATACACAATGAGCCATATGTGGCCATATATCATTGAGGTAATGATACAGCTACTGCTACTAATACCTACTTGGTACTGGTAGTATTAGCATTGGGATGTGCACCAAGTATCAGACATACTTAAAATTTCTTGAGAAATTTTGTAGTTTGTAATATCATAAATTATTTACCTCTTATTTTTCCCAGGATCCCTCCCACAGAGCTGGGTTCAGTTTTCACCTCACATCGGTCTGCAAACAAACAATATTCAACAATATTAATCTAAATGTTGACCAAATTATAAGAGTACAAAAGACATATTTGTGATGTGCAAACAAGTCTCACATTAATGACTGAATATATTACCTTTTTTGATTTCATCAACCCCAATTAGGGTTTTAGAGCTACTTTTACCACAATCTTATCAACATTGACCTTAACCTGAGATTCTCTCAGCCTATGAATAGGGCATCAGAACATTGTTCTTGACTGAAATGTGCTTGACCAGAAGGTCATATATCTGCAACACCAGGCTCAATCTAAATACTAGAGCATTTGGCACACTGTAATTTTGCAGAAAAGCTAATGGAGTGGTCTGAAAAAAACAGTATTTTTTCACCACCACGTTGACATAAACTCCAAATTGTTTCACAGGCTTTTACAATCATTCTCACAACACTGAAGGAAGACAGTTCCAATCCCCACATCACACACATTACCAGCAAGAGCAAATAGCGAGCTAAAATCTGGAGCTTTCAGTCATGGGGTGCTTTGATCAGAACTACAGCCTCCTGACATACTTCAGACCAGATCTTCTTGGACAGTGGTGCTGTAATAGCATCAAAGTTGTGAATCAATCAATATCAGATGATAAGGGAACATGAAAGTCAACACAGTCCCACAGCCATCATCATTCACACTTTTTCCGACAGCTAACACTCCAACGGGCTTAGCTGGACCACACTTGTCATCCAAATTAGAAAACTCTGATCTATTTTCTAAATCAAGAGCTTCCACCAGTGGTAGTGGCTTGGACATATTTTTTTCAAAGCCAACTTCTGGCTCTGCAATAGCAGTTAACTACTCCTTTTTGAGTCTTTTAAAGTGCACAGAGGTCATATGCTCTGGAAACGCTTCCAGATGGTTCTCTAGACAAGAATAAAGTAATTTGTACGTACTGTCGATAAATTCAGTTACCACTGGAGTATGTCAAATCTCAAATACCACTTCACATTAAAAACTTCAATAGTAAACTACATTTGGAACAGATAAAAAATGTGTGATTCATTTGCAATTAATTGAGAGTTAACTATGGACACTCATGCCAATAATCGCAATTAGATTTTTTAATGGATTGACAGCCCTAATTTTAAACTAAACCAAAATACTTCAGGGATTAGGGTTTATTATTCATTTTCCATCACAGTCTCAACAAAAGATGTGCTCTTTGCAGCTTGCCACTCTAGGCGTCTGCCTTTAAACAAGCTTCACCAGCCTGAGTTAGACAAATTAAGTGGGTTACTGTCTTTTTAGTACAAAATGCACCCACTTAATTTGTCTAACTCAGACTGCAGAAGCCTCATATTATATTCAGCTGAACTTTAGAATGCCTTTTTGCACAGAACAAGGACTGTGCATCTCTACATTAAAACCGGATGGGATCTCTTTTGCGGCCGGTATGAGAAGGAGTAACATTACAGTAATCAATACCACTTTTAATGAACATATGGGCATGTGAGTATTCCATTAAGATAGACTTGAAAACAAAACCTTTAAACCTTGTCAAAAGGAGGTGTTTGACCTAAATTCAGTTACTTTCTATTTTTGGTGTTCTTCTATATCAAAACCCTTTGGGTCCTGTTATATACACTGCCCACGGCCTTACTGTTTTTCCTCCAGCAGATAAAGACTCCAATGGAGATGACCACCAGCAGAGGAATGAGCAGCAGTGTAGTGATAATGGCTGGGAGTACACCCCACTCTTTGTTTGGCTTTGCTGCACTCTTCTTCTCCTCGTCTTTCTCTTCTTGTGGTTGAGGCTGTTGAGCCACAGTTTGCTTCTCTTGGATGGCTGCTGTCTTCGACATGTTGTGCTCCGGCCTCACCTTAGTTTGGACAAATGTCTCCATTTCTACAAAGAAACAAATGTTGTGATTAACAAGTTTTACACTCCATGATTTCTTCTTTTTTTCAACACATAAGCAACCACAGGTGTGCCCAAACCGAGAGAATAACTCATTGGGTGTGCCATTTTCATAACCACTACATGATTTATTTTGTTCACTGCGGATAAAAAGCAAAGCTTTTGACATCTGACTTTCATGATTACACTGGGGTGACAGAAATAAGCAACGGATGTTATCTTTAAAAATATAGTGATGTTTGTCAAACAACCTGCTGTGTTAAAGATTTGTGGATTGCTGTCAGCCCCAGTGTCTTTTTTATTTCTACCACTAGGCTACTACCAAAGTCAGAACATTTCACAAGCAACACATGCTGACCCTGTCGAGTTGACTAATCTGTGGATCTGAATCTTTCTGCCACTTGGTTGATGACTTTGCCCGCTTCCCAGTTGATGCTGTGATTGGTTTTCGTCTGTTCTGAGCATCAACAACAGGGTGCAACCTCAGCAGCAGCAAGTACTTTTATTATCATGATGAATATAAAAACTAAAAAACTCAACAATTCTCACCTTCAAGCTCTTGAACCTCAATTCCAGCTTTCTTGACAGAGCGATGTAACTCTGAAAAATAAAGTTGAAACAAATAATGGCATTTTTAAATCCAGATACAGATTAATTACGGGTAGAGTTCATCTACAAAGCCCAAAAAAAAGACTTGATTAATAAAATTATATAATTTTTATATATATATATATATATATATTAGGGTTGTCAAAATGTACGTGAAAATAACAAGTTAATGCAAAGCCGCGGCGAACTGAAGTGCATCTCCGGTCTGATCTACAAGGACTGCTTGAGGTGTTCCTAGAGAACATGATCTGTGACGGCTTCACCTACACCGAGCATGCCAAGAGGAGGACGGTGACCGGCAATAATGTGGTGTACGCTCTGAAAAGGCAGGGCCCTGTATGGCTTCAGAGGTTAAACCTGATCCTGGATCATAAATAAAAGGCTCTTTTAATATCCACACACTCAATCTAAAGAGACACTTCCTATTCTGAGTAACAGCCATTATTACTTACATTTTTAACTAAAAATGATTCAAGAGTCCACAAAAAAGATAAAAACTCAGAAATGAATAACGAAAAGGGTCTTTTAAAGAGCAAGTTCAGTTTCAAAGCCCTTCCAGATGGTTCTCTCGACATGATTACAGTTATTTGCATGTACTGTCGACATGAATTGAGTTACCACCACAGTATGTTGAGTCTCAAATATCATCTGAGCATTAAAACCTTAAAAATATGCCTTTAAAAATACATTTACAAACATAAAAAATGTGCGATTAATTGCGAGTTAACTATGGACAATCAGTCGATTTAAATCGATTGACAGCCCTAAGTATGTGTGTGTGTGTGTGTGTGTATATATATATATATATATATATATATATATGGAGATGAATTCTGCACATGATTTCATAGTTTAGATTCAATATAGTCTTAATGAAGCTGAGCTTACTCTCAGTGGTGAACTTGAAGACTGATTTACTGTCTGCATCCCCAACAAAGACGCTGCCATCACTGGTTTCAACTATGTCGTGAGGCATTTTAAACTCCTGCAAATAAAGAAAAGTACAGCTCAATAAGAAAGTGTAGGCAACAAAAATGATTCATCAACATCCCAAAAATACAATGGTCTGATTACAGTAGATGTCTGGTTCAGAAGGTAGGCATTAAGTCTCCAGACTGGAGGTAAACTTGCAAACCTCAGCTTGGGTTTGGCTAGGTCATAGTTCACCTCTAATTCATACAGTATTGCAGTGCCAGTTCAAAACGTGCCTGTTTGGAATGTAAGATAAGATGGAAATAATTGTCCCAAAGGAAATTTTTCATGGACAAACAATATCTGCTGTTTAAAGAATTCAACACAACATAGACAGACATAAAGTACACAGACACAGACTGTTGCATCACTCTGCATGAACATGCTCATGTTGCATGCAGAGACTGCCACTAGCCAACAAAATTGCACACTGCCTGTTGCGCAACACATGATATGTGCAGTAAGGGTAAGCCGCCTTATCAACATAAAATCCTGGTAAAAGAAAAGTAAAAATGTACATGTGTGTTTAAGATAAATAAAAGCAGCATTTCAGGGGTTAGGCCGTCTTTCCATTCAGGGCTTTGATGGACAGGGGGACAAATGAGTTTTCAAAGCGGTTGAGTCTGCACCAGGGGACCCTGAAGCGTCTGCCTTAAGGGAGAAGCTCGTACTCATTGTGGAGGACATGGGTGGGGTCTGAAATTATCTTCTGGGCCTGCCTGAGGATAGTATTGTTAAAGACACTCCCTCCTGGAGTGTGGAATGCTGTCTGACTCCATGATTTTCATGGCTCTTTCTGTTCAGCTGAACACGGTTTCCGAACCAGGCTGTGATGCCGTAACAGAGGATGCTCTCAACTATGGCATGGTAGAAGAGGAGCAACACTTTCTGGTTGACACCGAAGACCCTAAGCCTACGAAGAAAGTTTAGCCGCTGTACCCTAGTGCAGACATTTTCTACCTGAACACTCCATGTCAGTTTGTTGTCCATGTGTATGCCCAAGTATTTGTAAGAGTTGATCCGGGTTATGGTGTAGTCATGGATAACCACTGGTGAGTGGTCTCCGATGGATTTGGGGTCAAATACCATCTCCTCTGTTTACTTGACATTGAGGATGAGGAAATGTTTGTCGCACCACTGGACAAAATTCTGGATCTCAGTTTTATACATAGCTGTATCTGATATGTCATGAGACCCAGGATGGCTGTAAACATTATCGTATGTAATTGTCAGTAGTGCTGCATGTACATTCATTAGTGTACAGGGTGAATAGGACTGGTGAACTGACACACCTCTGAGGGGCGCAAGTACTGACGGTCAAGGTTTCAGACAGGGTCCTGTTCACCCTGACCTGCTGGGTACGGTTGGTGAGGAATGAGTGGTACCATGGAGATGAAGGGGTTGACATTCATCACCTGAAGTGTATTAAGGAGAATACACTTCAGGTGATGAATATCAACTAGGGTTGCACAATATTGACAAAATGTGATATTGCGATATTGACTATGAATATCAATATTAATTTTGATATTTTTAAACATATGTAAAATTACAAAAGTTATGGGAAAACGCATCAAAATAGATTCATAACAAATTAAACAAGTTTTCTTACAACACAAGGTTTATTTCAACTGACAGTCATATTGGACTGGTACATGAATAAATAATTAACGACCATGTCTACAGAACAGGACATGTTTTACTGGTTGTAAAGTATAAAATAAATAAATAAAAAGAACACGACACAATTTTCATTCGCTTCTCTGATTCGTTCCGTTTTGTTGTCTCTATCTATTTCTTCACTTACATTGTCACTCTGTCGGCATTTTTTATTCATGCAGATAACAAAATGCGCAAAAATGCGCCTGATACAGACTGAATGAATGAATGAGGAAATGAAAGAGCGCTGTGTCAGATGGAGGAGACTGAGAGAAACTCAAGGTTTCTTGAAGAAAACCTGCTCCCGACCAAGTTAGGTTCACAGACTCAGTTACCATAGTAACTGACTCTGAGGTTAAGTTACCTCTCTTTCTGAAACGGGCTGGAGTTACCCCTCTCTCTCAGGTTTGATTAACCTCCCTTTCTGAAACGGAAAACCCAGAGTTTCCCTCATCTCAGGCTTAACAAACTCAGAGTTTTCACTACACCTGCTTTCTGAAACGGACCCCAGGTAACTTGAGACCTTTAGTATGTGTTGACAGTGTCATTCCTTCCACCCCCTCTTGCTCAGCAGCCACAAACAATATTGCTTTATTTATGCTGCAAAACGACCGCTCCATTAACAACAAAGCACTTCTTATTAGTCCCTCCAGGATTTTGCGGCCTTTTTTTGAGATTGTTGCGGCCCAAAATGCCTGATTTTGCGGGAGCTTTTGTAAAAAATTGCAATAAAAGTTGTAATGTCTTTTGTATTTTTGTTGCAATTAAGTTGCGAGTGACAGTGAAAATTGCAAAAAAGTTGCGATTTTTTTGTTATTGGTATAATTCTTTAAAAATAAAAAGGAAACTTATTTTGGGGAGAAAAAAACTACTCTGGGCTGAGTTTTCCTAGTAACCTTACCAAAAAGGCTCAGGATGCTGCAAATGTTGGTATAACATGAAAATGGTGGATTTAAGACAAAAATAATTTATTGAATGAATCAAATTTGAACATCTGTCAGTGGCTTGTTGATCTTTACATTGTTAGTTAATTTCCTATCCTGGCCTGGGACACACATTTAATATGGTTTGATAAAGTACTTATTGGACTTTAACTCATCATTGCATTACACGTCTCGTCTACATATCAGAAACAAGGAAATGAATTTGGCGACGTACGTGTGTTACGTCAAACCGTTCTCACTCCTACTTGGTCACATACTGACGCAAAGTTTGGCACGTGGGACTGCTGTGATTGGTTGAAGTCACAGGAAACTCCTGTTATTGGTCAAATTTGCGGTAAAGTTGCGGTGATTGGTCAAAATTGTTGTTTTGACCAATTGTTGCGATCACGACATCGCGAATTCCTGGAGGGTCTTATTCATGATATCATTACAGAAAAAAAAACAGACTTTCTCTGCTTAACTGAAACCTGGCAAGAGGATTACATGACACTAAACCGAGCCACCCCACCTGTTGACATCCAGAAGCCTCGCTCCAAGGGCCGTGGTGATGTCACCTCTCTGGAATGCCTTGCATTCAGTCTAACTGGGTCGGCTCCACTTGAGATTGTCCTTATATACTGTCCCCCTAAAGCCTCCACCACCTTCATATCTGAGCTATCTGAGCTACTCACCTCTGTCTGCTCCAGGTCTCCTTCCACACTCCTCCTTGGTGACTTTAATATGGACTCCACCAGCTGCACACTAGCCACCGAACTTCTCACACAGCATGTCCAAGGTTCCACCCACACCAAAGATCACACATTGGACCTTGTGTGCTCCACTACGTGTATGAGGTTCCACTGAGTTATAACGGCAGTTGTCGGGGCAAGTTTTAAACGTGTTTTTAGCCTCTAAACATGTTTGGAATGTCATTACAAGTGCCTACCCATGTGCAGTAATTCCTTCCGAGGGAACACAGCGAGTCTGACTGCAGTAGATGTGACAGAAAGGCATAAAAGTTGTGTTAATCCATACCTCTGTTTAGTTCCTGTTTTCCAGTGAAGCCCACAATAGTCGATTGTCGAACTCATACAATCCAATATTCCAAAACGTATTTTTTCCACAAAAAAAGATTTGCCGTGTTTATGTCCATAGTAATGCCAGCAAGGCTGTAACCTGACACCACAGCTCAGCCAGCAGCAGTTCAGTTCAACGCGCATAGGTAACTATAGCAACAGTGGAAAGTCACAGACTGTCAGCTGAGAGAGAAAGACAGAGCTTTGGGATAATAACGAGATTATGTCAGTGTTTTTAGAATATCAACTCAGATGGATAGTTCATCCCAATCCGATGTGGAACACACAGAGGAGTTTTTGGAGTTTGATGGTCGGGGTTATCTTTTCGAACTAGACGACACAAGATCTTGTCGAGAGAAGGGCACAAACAGAGGAGCAGGCAGAGGCTTCTGCTTCAAGGACATGACGTGCGGGGACATGATGGTGCTCCTGTGGATACTGTATCGCAATGACCACTGAGGACGAAAGCCTGTGCTGTAAGGAATGGGATCTCATACAGCCTGGTCTGGATGGGTCCCCAGATAACGGACATGGTTTCGCCCATACAGAGAGGTTTCCCCATCTAATCTATAAGGATGTTCTGGAAGCGTTTTTTTTGTCCCGAAAGTAAATTGGAAGAAGCACCCTAAACCAGACGGATCAGATGGCCAGTTGTCTAATGAGTGAGTACAACAGGCTTTCGTGACTTTGTCCTTGCTTAGGTACATTTGCTTTTTGTTGTAAATAGATGCGCCACTATGTTAGTGAAAAAACCAAAGCTTCCCCCCGCACCCAGCCAATGCAGACTTGTGGCCTACCGGGTGATTCTAGAGTGGGTTCTGAGAGGAGAGCGCCTTGGCCGTGGCACCGCACTGGAAGTTACACGGGATTCAAAGAGACAGAGGACATTTTCTGAGTCTAATAATATGATTTCTAGTAATACTTCGTATTGTCTTTACTAGGAATTTAAAAAAAACAATTGCCTTTTGTACAAGTAAAGTTGAATAAGTAAATTGTTAGAATATGCATCTTGCACACTACTTTTCACTATTACTTTTTGCACTTTACATCCCACTCCATGTGTACTACTTAATATTATGTCTTATTTTTATATTTGTATTTTTGTATATTATGTTGATATGTTCCTATATGTATATTGTTGTCTCTATTGTACAGTGTTACTAATACTTGTCTATTTGTTGAATGAGTTAACAACTACCAAAGTCAAATTCCTTGTATATGTAAGTATACTTGGCCAATAAATCTGATTCTGATTCTGATTGTACAGTTCTGTAATATATTGCAAACACCTGTCTGTGGTATTGGCATTACTAAAAACAAGCAAAGCAATTACACAGTTATATTAGGAAATAGTAAGAATATGTATATTGTACAAGTAAAGTTGAATAAATAAATTGTAAGAATAAGTAAATTGTACAGTTATGTAATATATTGCTAACACCTGCTGTTATCAGTGGTTTTATAATATAAAACAATAGCCTACACATTCCATTTGTGCTTTTGTAATCTCTCTCACGTAAAGTTCGCAAGGGAGTTTGCACATGAAGCTGAAGTGCAACCAGCCACAACTGTAAAATCTCCTGGTTGTGGAGGGGTAGACGGTGAAAGCTCAAGCACAAATATCTCTTCATTTGGTTGCCGCAATTTGGAAAGGCACAAAATCAAACCATTTTCTCATATTCCTCCTGATCTAACTCCAAGCTCCGTCTCTCTCTCTCAGCTGACAGTCTGTGACTTTCCACCATTGCTATAGTTACCTATAGGCATGCTCAATAGCTCTTCATCTTTTGAACTGCTGCTGCTGGCTGAGCTTTTGGTGTCAGGTTACAGCCTTGCTGGCATTACTATGGACATAACCACGGCAAATCGTTTATTTTGTGGAAAAAATACGTTTTGGAATATTGGATCGTATGAGTTCGACAATTGTGGGCTTCACTTGAAAACAGGAAATAAACAGAGGTATGGATTAACACAACTTTTATGCCTTTCTGTCACATCTACTGCAGTCAGACTCACTGTGTTCCCTCGGAAGGAATCACTGCATATGGGTAGGCACTTGTAATGACATTTCGAACATGTTAAGAGGCTGAAAACACGTTTAAAACTTGCCCCGACAACTGCCGTTGTAGCTCAGTGGAACCTCATACACGTAGCTGCAGCTTCTCCGTGTTGCCTGCAGTGATTCAGGTCAGGGTTTTTTCAATAGAAAGTACACGCATATTAATAGCGATCAAGATTAACGTCAAAATTGGCCGGAATTCTCCTTTAAGTACTCCTTCTCACCTACAAATCCCTCCATGCCCTGGCCCCACAGTACCTCTCCGACCTCCTCCATCCACACAACCCACCCCGAAACCTGCGGTCCTCAGACGCTGACCTGCTCTCCATTCCCCACACCAGACTCTATACCTTCGAAGACAGAGCCTTTGGTGTTGCAGCCCCATCCCTCTGAAGTTTGCATTTGTTCAGGGGGCTCACTGAACTCCTTAGTGGCTGTAGTTGTTGATCATTTTGTAGACAGTGCTACGGCTTCACTACAGACGACTTTAGACTCTGTTGCTCCTCTCAAAAAGAAGATGATGAAGCAAATGAAACTAGCACTACTCTCAAACTCGCAAATTAAAACAAACCTCGCGAAAACTTGAAAGTAAATGGCGTTCCACCAATATAGAAGAATCTCGTTTAGACTGGCTAGACAGTCTGAAAACATATAAGAAGGCCCTCAGAAATGCCACATCAGCCTATTACTCAACACTAATAGAAGAAAATAAGAACAACCCAAGGTTTCTTTTCAGCACTGTAGCCAGGCTGACAGAGAGTCACAGCTCTATTGAGCTAATTAACGGTTCACCTTTAAACGCAGGACTGCTGGAAAGAACGACAAAACCTGACATATACTTAGACTGCTTTTATCCTATAGACCTTCAACAGTTAACGTTAAAGGTCTCTTCAGCTAAGCCATCTACCTGTCTCTTAGACCCCATCCCAACTAGGCTACTTAAAGAAGCGTTACCCTTGGTTAACACTTCATTACTAGATATGATCAATATGTCTATATTAACAGGTTATGTGCCGCAGTCAAAGTAGCTATGATAAAACCTTTTCTGAAAAAACCCACCCTTGATCCTGAGGTCTTAGCCAACTATAGACCTATATCGAATCTTCCCTTTCTCTCCAAGATCCTTGAGAAGGTAGTCGCTAATCAGTTATGTGACTTTCTACATAGCAATAGTTTATTTGAGGATTTTCAGTCAGGATTTAGAATGCATCATAGCACAGAGACGGCACTGATGAAAATTACTAACAACCTTCTAACTGCTTCAGACAAAGGACTTGTCTCTGCACTTGTCCTACTAGATCTTAGTGCTGCATTCAACACTATTGACCATACCATCCTGTTACAGAGACTGGAACATTTCGTTGTCAATATTATTAGGAAAACAATTAACTTTCACTGTTATGACACCCAATTATACCTAGCAATCAAGCCAGACGAAACCAGTCAGTTAGCTAAACTTCAAGCATGCGTTAAATATATAAAATCCTGGATGACCTACAGTTTTCTGATGTTAAACTCAGACAAAACCGAGGTTATTGTGCTGGGCCCTAAACACCTCCGAACCTCATTATCTAAAGATATAGCTACTTTGGATGGCATTGCCCTGGCCTCCAGCACTACTGTCAGAAATCTAAGAGTTATTTTTGATCAGGATATATCCTTTAACGCCCACTTAAACAAACCTCAACAACAGCCTTTTTTCAACTGCGTAACATTGCCAAAATTAGGCACATCCTGTTTCCTGACCTACAAAGCTCTAAATGGTCAAGCACCAAAATTTCTTGAAGACCTCATAGTACCTTATTGTCCGACTAGAGCACTGCGCTCCCAGAATGCAGAGTTACTTGTGGTTCCTAGAGTCTCTTAAAGTAGAATGGGAGCCAGAGCCTTTAGCTATCAGGCTCCTCTCCTGTGGAACCAGCTCCCAGTCTGGGTTCGGGGGGCAGACACCGTGACCACATTTAAGAGTAAACTTAAAACTCTCAGATCAGTGTTAATGGGAACTTCTATATTTACTTTGAATTCAATTCACAACGTGGCATATGTAATAAGACTGTACAGATGTCGTACATTTTTATTTGTTGTATTTAACACACACACACACACACACCGGTATAGGCTATTTTAACACTACAAATATTTGTATGAAAAGAACTAGGCTATACAAATATATAGGCCTAGTATATCATATAGCCTACACACAAACACTATCTATCTATTGTTGATGCGTAGATCGGCTCATCCGAATCCGCATGTAGGCTTAAAATCATCCACCCTGAATTAAATATTTTCTCTGATACAGAGACCCATGGACATTAACTGCCCCTCTATAGTCCCTGTAGGCTACGCTGCTTTTTAAATGATTTATTGTAAGTATGAGTGTTTTCTATAATTTACCTAAAATGATAGAGGCTGTTTGTAAACGTTTCCATGCGTGCAGTAATGTCACTGCAGCTAATATCGTCGGGCATTTTAGCAACAAAAAAAGAAACAGTACTAGAAATAATCCTTATAAAGTTAAGCTACTATGTTTATATTTTAGAAAACGTTAATATTTTCCTCGTTAATGTATTATTTCGCCCACCCGCTATTAATCAGAATGTTAATTTATATGATCCGACGGCCCGATCAGTGGATTTTCCTCTCTCTCTCCATCACGCCTCTCTGTTTACATGCCACGGGTAAAAAGACTTCTGCAGAGGATTCATCAGTGTTTTCTCGATTATAGCTCCTCCGGGGAGCCTCCTTGCTCCTCGAGCAAAATGTCCTTCAAAATGATTGAGAATGATTTGGTGGTTTTGGTGTAAAACTTTTGGAAATATGCCAAAATATGAGGGCGCAGTGACAACAAAAATGTCTGAGTATAATATGTGCTGTTCACAAAACTTGCCAAATGCTTTAACAAACTTAATGTAAATATCTGATATAATTTCCTTATCCACCAGAATAATCCATTCAGAACTTAATTTGCAAGTGAATATTTAAGCTTTCTACTATATTAATTCTAGAATCTTGAATAGACTTCTGCTGTATTTATAACTTAGGCTGTGAAAACAATGAAAATGCAGTTCAGCTCTATACTCTCTATACTCACTATGAGATACAGTTTGTAGTCAAATAATTTCAATAACTGTAATTGTATCTATAACAATGTCCCTGGCTCAATTCTGCATTGTGAATGGATGAGCAGGATACACAGCTGCATAGAATCAATCAATCATAACTGGCAACTCTAAATTGCCCCTAGATGTGAATGTATAGGTATTCTGGTGGGCACCTGGGCTAAGAAGCGTACAATTTAATTGCAACTTCCCAGGTTCACTTCTAGCTGAGGACCTTTGTTGCATGTCACAATCTACAAATAATTCGAATGAGTAGGGGCTCATAAGTTTCTATCTTTAATGATACAAAGCCTTCACCAATGTTTCAGTATAGTATACATAGAAATGAGTGTGTCTATGTGTGTGAATGAGAATCTATGTATGTGTGTGTGTATGTGAGTGATTACCTTTTTCTCTGGGTTGAAGGTATCCAATATGTCCATGGTTGAATAATCTATTACAAAACCTCTTAGTGGAGCTGAGCGATATGGAGATTCCCCATTTACTGCAAAAATCAAGCCATCTTTATGCGTGCACGCACACACACACACACACACACACACACACACACACACACACACACACACACACACACACAGTCAGGGAATCCTTGAATCATTTATTAAAAGCATATACTAGCATTTTTAGCTAATACATCCTGACTTTTACCCTTTACATATGTTACACCTCCAGTTTGTAACACACACTTTCTGTTTGTGTCTGAGCCCAGGCCAAGATAACCCCAATGACTTAATTTTGACATCCCATGAAAGACATTGTACTAACCATGAAAGTAAATTGATTTCCCTTTTAAATTTTATTAGGACTGAAGTGGGATTGAAAAGGAAAATAATAGGAATGCACCAATTGCAAATATCTCAGCCGATTCCGATGAGTAGAATTTCCATTTGGCTGATGTCGATTCCAATGCCAATGTTTGTTTTCTTTTGCGCCAGGTAAACAAATAAATCTCATTATAGAAAAAATATGAAACCATTTTCATCACACTAACTGTCCCCACCATTAGCGAGTCTGAAGGCACCATGGAGGCCCGTCATAGCAGACATGCTTCGTTGTTTGTTTACATAACTTACTAACAGGGAAGGCAAAATGTTGTCACACCGGTGATTTCATTGAAGCAGGAGGATTTTATGTTGTTTCTCCGTCATGTCGGACTCCGGCAGTGGCCGTGGTGTTTGGAATAGTCAAGTTGCAGGCTACCGGTAAGCTAACACTACCCTGTGTCTTTAGCTGCATGCTACCAGCCGGTAAGCTACGCTGTTCGCTGAGATTTCACTTTTTTCGAATCCTGTGGTTAACATGGGTTGAGTCGCTCTGTCGGTTTGTGCTTTCTTGGCCTCCAGGTCACCTCTCCGTTTTTAGCTTTCAGGTTATTGTTAAAATAACGAAAATTCTTTTTTTAAGCTGGGTAGGCTACTGTTGTATGAGTCAGACCAATTAACACAAGGCAGCGCAAAATAAGTAAACATCGGCTACTGCCATCGCCGCATGCCCCCTTATTTGCCGAGCCAATCAGCAAATTTTGATGTCCAGCCGATGCATGTCGATTTTGCTTGTAGGAATATAAACACAACTTTGACAAAGTTCTATAATCACAGTTTGGCATTAGAACTGAGTAACAGGAAAATAAAGCGAGGGACAAGGGGATGACATGATCGATGTCCCTAGCCAGGTCAGTCAGTACTCACCTCCAGCAGGGCTGTAGGTTAGGGCAAACACCTCCCCTCCAAACTCCTCTTTCTTTATTTCCTTGACAAATTCTCCAGTTTTGGCTATGAAGCACTGGATACGTCCGTTCTCCCTGTCAGCCACACAAACTTCCTGTCTGTCAGGAAGAAACACCAGGCTGTGGGGGATCCGGAACGGTATGTGCCTTCTGTCTGACGAGCCTTTAGTCAGAAAAATAAGGCAAGATGGCTGAATATGTGGAAATGGTGTCCACTGGTGCATTGGTGTTGGTGGTGTGTAAACCTACTGAATGATAGCGTTATTAAAAAAGTTCCTCTATAAAGAAAACAACAATGTTAGCAGCCAAATAACACCTTATAAAAGTCATATTGTCTTTTCCAATGATTGTTTTTAGTTACAGTACCTTGGGCTTTTTGGGCTGTGGTTAGTGTGTGTGTGTTTGTGAGAGAGAGAGAGAGAGAGAGTTTTTCCATACACGTGCTCCTTGGATTGGCTCGCCGCGTTAGCCCAGCATGGCAGGGATTTGCATTTCCATCACAACAGGGCCACCCACTTGGTGGTGAGTCTTCAGTGCTGGTGAGTCGGTGACATAGCGATTTATAAAAAAAAATAGCCTACAGTTTATGGACATAGTATGCATGGAAAAAAAAAATTCAGCAGATATAGTTTAGTTACAAGAAGATTGAGCTAGTAATGCAGTTTTATGTTTCTATGTGTGGTATTATTCGTTTGGGAAACGATTTGAAACAAAAGCATGATGCAGCCAGTGCAGAGGTCAGTAACACTAAAGTGAAGCACACCCTCTTGTGTAATATTGCTTAGTAAAATAAGATACATAGATAGATATCTAAAAGTACAAACAGGGAAAGAAACTTTAAACCACAGAGATTCAGTGGTAGATACAAAAGTACTGGCACTTAAGACACCGTCAAGTGGGTGGCCCTGTTGTAAAGAAAATGCAAATCCCTGTTGTGCTGGGCTGATGCGGCGAGCCAAGTTGAGCAGAACTGAGCCAAGCCAAGCCAGCACATGTGTATGGAAAGACCCTACGAGAAGGTCCGTCTCGGACGCGGCTCGTAGCCCTGATACTAATAATGGAAATGCAAACCAGCACGGCATGGTTTGGCTCAGCCAATAGAAAAACCCCAAGCCAGAGAGAGAGAGAGGTGTGTGTTGTTTGATTCTGGGGGGTGACAGGGAACAGTTTCTAATTGTTTATTTATATTACGTTATACATGTTTTTGTAAAATTAAAATAAATGCCATTGTCACTTTAATTTTATTGTATAGCCTGGTCGTATTTAATTGATGGAGTTTATGTATTACATTAATTCATTTTCAAATCCTACACAGGGGTGTTTAAAATGTATACAGAAAGAGGAAAAACTGGACATAAGAGAGTGAAATAACATTTGTAACATAACATGCTCTCCACATGCAGAATGCTTGTCATTTTCATTGGTTAGCTTACTGGAAATGAAACTGAATGTTTGTATAATAAAAACTATAAAAAAGGGGCCTTTATCTAACAAGACCTGCTTTAAAAAAATTCAAGAGTGTTTGTGCGTGTGTAGAGTCAGATTCCTACCTGCACCCCACTCAGACAGGTATTTGCCATCAGCAGAGAATTTCAGTATTCTGGCATTGCAGTAGCCATCAGACACAAATATGTTTCCAGTCTCAGTATCTACAGCCACATCAGTAGGCTGGCAGAAGTGGTTGTTGTCACTTCCTGGTATGAAAGCCTCTCCCAGTGCCAGCAACATTCTGTCTCTGCCGTCACTGCTCACTTTTAACACCTGATGAGTGTGCAGAAGGGTGTAATGGTAAATTACTGACTTGTTTTATTGCTTAATCTCTCACAGTGTTCACCTTGTATATACAGTAAATGTTTAAAATGTCATGATGTGCTGACCCTGAACTTCTAAGTGTTACATTTCTTCTGATAGCCAGCTACAGAACTGGTTCAAACTGTCTCTCTCCCTGCCTGTTGCTTCTTGGCCTTGGAGAGAGCTGATGAGGGATAATAATTCATCCCCTCCCTTCAAGAAGGTTAATAAGCGAGTGATTCTTTTGAGTCTTTATTCATTCCCTCAGACTCTCCTGATTTTCTAAACCTTCTTTGCGCAAAGAATAAAGACTTAAAAGACTTTGTTGACTGAAGCTTTATTTCAGAACTCACGTATGTATAGAATTTCCACCACAAGGGCCACTCTTCATTGGTCCTAAATCATTATGTATTCATAGATTTGATCTGTGTATTGGATCATTTACAAATAATTTACAAATAAAGTGAAAATGACTAGTTAAACCATTAACAGATAATTTTTTGTTGACGAAATATACTTTTAGATGTCACATATTGACCAGAGTTTTCACTCAAATAAACTTCCCAAAATATTACTCACACTTGAATTCATTCACATGATGTAACTGCTATGCTATACGTACTATATATGCTACACTGTAAATATGTTTTGTTTTTAAAAAGCATTGGTTACTTGTGATTTAATATTCTTAAGAAAGCTGCACATTTCATGTTCAATAAAACTCATAAGTAATCAATAACTGGCTGCGGAAGTGGATTTTATAGAGCTAGTTATTAAACGAGAATACTACCTGCAGCTTACCTGATGAAGAGCCACATCAGTGACCCAGTAATTATTCTTCTTGTCAGTAGTTATTCCATGGGGCAAATAAAACCTGCAACGTCAAAGATATGAATCACTGCAAGACTAGAGATGCACCGATCAATTGGCTGGTGACCAGAATCTGCAGATTTTCTGCTTTCAGATATAGCTGATTCTGTGCCGGTCAAATTTACATATTGGTGGTTCGCGTCGCGGGCACAGCGGCACAGACAGTATTGTCATAGTCACACAGGTGACTTTCTTGCTAGATTGAGCGACTTTTTAGATCCTATAAGCAACTTTATTTCTAAAAAGTGACTAGTGAAAATTTAGCAAATTCTTATTCAGACCATCAGGAAAAATTGAGAAATATATTTGAATATATTACAATCCATTCCTATGCATGCTGCTCAGAAATCGCAGTGACTGGCTCTTCTGCCACAGAGCGTGGTCTCTCCCTCTCAGTAGGTGTGGGGCAGGCAGGAGGGCACTGCTCGCCGCAGGACTGGGACTTAATATTCTCTCTATAATAGGCCTACATACACAGTATAGAATTAGGGGTATTGCTATATAGATCCGGTTTTCTTTTGCGAAAGTAAAACGTGTTATATAAAGTATAACTCATTTTCAATTGGACTTTATTTGTACAAAAAAGCTCTGTCCACTAGCATGTAGCACTTTTTTTTTTACTTTGTTTGAGATGAGACTGAGAGAAGGTCCTGTAACCTGGTGAAGTTTTGGAGAAAATATAAAAGTTATCTTAAAGGTGCTCTAAATGATATCATGCGTTTTTTAAGCTACAACATTTTTTGTCACATACAGCAAACATCTCCTCACTATCCGCAGCTGCCTGTCCCCTGAACACGCTGTAAAAATAAACGCGGTCTCTGTAGGCGGCCCAGGCTCCACAAATGCCAACAAAAACAAACTGTGCCAACCTGCACCACGAAACATAACAAACAGTCTTCCAGCGTTCCAGCCAATAACCGACAAGAAGGGTTTGGGGGTTGGGGGGGGGGTTAGCGCGCGGAAGCACGGAAGGGAGGGAGAGAGGAAGGGATGAGGAGAAGGGAGGGGTGAGCTAGCCTCGTTTTGTTTGAAAATACTTCGAACGTCAACAAAAAGTGTCGTCACCCAACATCGCTTAGAGCACCTATAAGTGACTATATGTAACTTTTAAATGTTTCTGAAACTGTGTATTTTTTCATCTGATGATCACAAATGACCTGTAACAGCAAACGAGACTAACAGTGCAGTGTTACCTCTAGAATTGTTTTCAGCAGCGGGGGTCAAAAAGTGACGTTACCTGAAAACAGCGTGTAGTTTCTTTTTAGCATCTCACATCACACTTTCAGTCACTATGACCACTACTACGGTCAGAAACGCCAAAATATGAACAATAACATTGCTGTCAACGGGCTTATCTGCTAATGTTAGCTACCGACCGTTACCTTGAAACCATCCAGCAAATAGACGGTACCCTAGGGTGTTGTTACCTGAAACTGGTGATTTAACGTCACCGCTCATTTTACACACAGTTTAACAAAACAAAACGCTGAGTGAACATTACTAGCTACGTTTTTCATGTTGGTTTTGAGCGGTATGCACCCCCACTAACCTGGAAAACGGTTTTAAAACAGTAACGTTAAAACAGTAACGTTAATACAGCGTGTCGGAGGAATACAGCGTCTCCTGCAGCGGGGAGTCAAAGGCAGAGGGACCGCAGCGTCCGCTAACGTTAGCTTCTTGTCTCATCTGGGGTCTGATAAACAGTAAATTCATCAAATTCAGTGTCCACAATGCTATTTTCCAATAAACTGTAGCTGTCATATTTCACAGGACCCGCGTGAGTGCGTATTTCATGTCACGGCTTTCGTTGCTGTTTGTTACTTTGCCTAAGATTGAGTGACAAGTGTACTCGCCCTGTTGTTTATTTGGTAGCCATGACTTTGCGAGTGATGACGTCCTGTGACTGTTCCAGTTGCTCACCCTAAAGGGGATAGAGAGGGGATGACACTTCGCTTGAGTTCAGTAGAGCAGACAGCTCTGCAGAGTCACGTAATTACGACTTTATGACTTTTCATAAACAGCTGAAGGAGCGGCGGTGCACCGCTGCTACATGTACATAGCGGAAACCCTGTTGTGTGTCTGCCCTATTTCTTCTTTTTTTTAAAGATTTTCTTTTAGGGCATTTTCGGCCTTTATTTTTGATAGGACAGCTGAAGACATGAAAGGGGAGAGAGGGGGGGAATGACATGCAGCAAAGGGCCGCAGGTCGGAGTCGGCCCGCTGCGTCGAGGAGTAAACCTCTATATATGGGCGCCCACTCTACTAACAGAGCTATCTGGCCGCCTGTGTATGCCCTATTTCTGATACTGTGGCGGCAGAAATTTTGCCATGTTCAGAACAAAGACATCTTAAATTAAAGCACAATATAACTTACATGTCTCTGCCAGAAGCCTTCAAGATGTTGCCTTTGGCAGGGTCCACAACCAAAATCGTGGACTGCTGAATTGGACCTATGGATCTCTGCTGATATCTAGCCTGGCTGTTAAAAGAGCTGAAAAAACAAACATTTTGTTTGTAGTTCCACACAAAAAGAGAAAGAGAGAGAGTGTAGTGATTTTTCCATACTACATTTTTAGTTAGTTCACTAACAATGTTTCCCACAGGTTGAGAATTTACTTGTGTTGGTGGGTAGCGCAGGATGCACGGCGTGTGATGACTGGGTTCAGTAGGCTAATAAACTAGTCAAACATTTTTACGGTTTATGAACTATTTATTGAAAATGACTACATAACATGATAATTTAGATGAAATAACTATTAAGATATGAGATATGACTGTGATCCATACAGAAAATTACGTTATAAATCTCAACACTGTGCTCACGGCATTAACTCCTGTTAAATCACATTAAACTAAGACTATCCAAAGTTAATTCTTGTTTATTTTGTTTGTTCATAGATCATTGTTTGGCCCCTGCCGCCGTTGCTGCATGACAAAGAGGCACTGGAGAGAGTGCAACTGGCCTGCAGCTGCTGTACCTTGTGTTGGGTGTTTCGTTGGCATCTCCGCGAGACGCCCCCACCCTCTCCCCCTGCAATGCATGTGAAGCACTGTCACACACAAGCACTGTGTCCACTCATGAGACCTATACTCGGCGTGATGTTGTTAGTAAGCACATCTCCCTTGGTATAGCGGCTTTGAGTAACATATCTAACCCCGCTCTGGCGCCGCTGCTTCCGTGTGTAGTCCTGGAACGGCACGAGCAAACTGCCGTCCTACTGAGCGGTGTAAAGCCTGGTTGCATTCGTCTCCGACAGGGATCAACACAAACTTTCACTGGCTCTACTCAGAGTGAAGGGGGTTTACACATGTCTATTTTCCCTCACAGATAAGAGGGATTAGTCACGTCTACTAACACAGCGTTATGGCGAGTAGCGGAGCAACGGTGGGTCAACTGATTGGATGGACAGGAAACTGAGACTGGGATACTCTCTCCAGTTCTGCAGCATACTCCTCCGTTGTGTTCAGGGACCTTATCACCAGCCTGGCCATTTCTGTGTCTGCCAGTTCTGCAGCATTCCTCCTCAGTCTATGGGCGTCAGGGAGGTGAATCTACCCTCCCAGGACATTTCCTCTCAGAAGGGGAGGGGACGGTGATGATGTTGTCATGGACCCCTCTCTCTCTCTCTCTCTCTCTCTCTCTCTCTCTCTCTCTCTCTCTGTGTCTGACCAAAGTAAAACAAAGAAACACGTGAATTTTGTTGTTTTCCTTGCCGGCCAATCTTCCATTTATGGAAGGTTTAACACCAGAGAGGGCCGAGAGGGGATATCACAGCTTATTAGCTGCCGCTCCGCAGCTGCCCGCTCGTCCCCTGACACAGTTTACGAGAAGCACAGACCCACGGAGTGGGTGAACAGGACGCTGAGACTGGGCTAGTCTCTCTCAGGAGGAGGTGGATTTCCTCTCGGGGGAGATCCAGGACCTGCTACAGATGAAGGCAGTGTCTGTCATCCCCATGCACGACAGATAGAAAGGGTCCTATATTTCAGACCGATCAGAGCGATACTGGGGGTCTTCACAACCCCTGTTAAAGGGGACCCCAAGTGACCTCATACATCGCGGTGTTCACGGACCCCTGCCAGACAAGTGAAGCAGATTTGGACTTTCGAAAGGCGGAAGTGGATTTGTTCACCAATAGGGGGAACACCCACTGCCCGCTGTGGTTCTCCCTAACACCACGGGACAGTCACACGTTGCACACGCAAACAACAAGGCCATGAAGGCTGCTTTACACTTTTCCGCCCTGATGGCCCCGGGTCATCATACAGCACCATGGTACGCAGAAATGACTCAAATTCTTGGGACTTGTCTCAGGAGGCGGGTGCGATAGGCGCTTAGGGATGTAACGATACACTAAAACCACGTTTCGATACGATTCACGATTTTAAGTTCATGATACAATTTTCTCACGATTTTTTTTTTTACAGAATGACATGACTGAAATATATCCCTTTATTAATATAAACTGTGCAAAACAGCAGATGTGTCCTCTTATTAAATGTGCAATTGAAATAGTATTTTATCTTGAACTAAAAATTTATAAAAAATTAAAGATATTCTTGTTTATTGCTAAGGCCATACGGTTACATTTAAATTACTTAAAATGTAATAACGATAACTTATAACAACTGTCATTTGCTGTTAAATCACAAAATGTAGAAACACTAGATGGCAGAAGGGTATTTTACAACAACAATAAATCTAACACAAGCTTACGGAGCCAGACCCAAACGCAACACTCCTTGTTGTTTATTCGACATCCTGAAAGCGCAGCGTGTCTCCTCTGTGTCTTTAGCTGCAGACTGTTGTACGTCCCGGTGCTGCAATCCATTCCAGTTAAATACAGTCACAATTTACACCGTTTAGCTGTCAGCATTTAACTGGTTTAAGCCAGCTAACGTTACTCGCTGATGGTAGGCTAACTTTACCTGCTGTATGTTAACTAGCGTCACACACAAGGCTGTTGCATCGCGATTCATTTCTTATCTCAACCGTTTGTAAACTTTACACATTTAAATCGATTTTTAACCGATTACCAATGCATCGTTACATCCCTAATAGGCACGCTACCCACTCTGGGCCAACCTCTCCAGGCCTGGCTCCTGAGAGGGACAGGCTGAGGAGGGCTGGACTGTCTGTACAGGTTGTGCAGACTATCCAGGCAGCGAGAGCAGGACCCACCACTGCCTGTTACAAGTGGCTGGGGCTCCAACGGTGGTGCATGTAGAAGAGGCTAGATCCTTTGTCTTGTGCTGTTGGCTCTATTTCTCTTTTTTGCAGTGCTTGATGGATAGAGGGCTGTCTCATGCCGCTATAAAAGTGCATGCAGCTGCCATCTGTTCCTGCCACGAGGGTTTAAGCTACAGACCAGACTTTGGCCACCCTCTTGTAAGGCAGTTTTTGCAGGGGGTTGGGAGACGACGCCCAGTTGTCCGTGTCTTCGCCCAGCAATGGGAACTGCCATTGGTGCTTGAGGCTTTGGTGAGGGATCCCTTCAAGCCTCTGGAGCGTTCCTCTCCCAAAGCGCCGTCGCTCAGGACAGCCTTTCTGCTTGCAATGGCTTCGGCTAAGAGAGTGAATGAACTGACCGCCCTGTCGGTATACACCGGTTGCTTGTTGCTCAGTGGTGGCCGCAGCGCGGCTACTCTCACACCGAATCCTCCTTTTTCCCCAGAACTTAAGGAGCTTGTTTACATTGAGGGTTATTCAGTTGGATGCTTTTTGTCGTCCACCTCATGCGGGGGTCAGAGAGGCAAATTGCATCTGCTCTATCCGGTTTGTGCATTGACATGTTTTGTGGAATGCCCAGCCCCAATCAAAAGCAAGTAAGTTTGTGTGCTTCTGGGATGGTGTGGTCGGTAAAGCCTTATCCAAGAAGTGCCTTGCAGGTTGGCTATTTGAGTGCATCTCCACAGCCTACAGGTAGGCTGAAAGAGACCCTCCCGCTGTGGTTCATGTGCAGTCCACAAGTGTCGTGGCCATTTTCGGTGGTCTGTGGGCTTTTCAGAGTCTGTGCTCGCTGGATCGACACGGGACTGGGGAAAAGGGATTGGTGTGTGCCAGTTGTGTCACATCTGGCCCCCCTCTGGGCGTGATACACCTACATGCTCCCCTGCTCCTTGATGACTTGGAGGATGTGGTGTGCGGGGTGCCCTTGCTTGTACTTTGACCCTTGCAAAGTTTCAGTGAGTGAACGCGTACTTGGGATTGAAAAGGATAACACATAGAGTCCAGTAGAGGACTTCGTCTGTGCTTATAGAACTAGGGTTATGAGAGCATAACGTTCCTTCGTTTTTCTCTTAACTAACACTTTGGTTGTTTTTTATTTTGGTTATATGATTAAAAAAAGCCTAATAATACCAGCTGCAAATGGCAGCACAGTGGCAGAGACAATATGGAAATAAATTATGAGAGACACTTTCAATCTGCATGGAGTAGCCCTTTTCCATTTCAACAATAAGATCCTATTATTGAAGTCATTTTTGTCCATATGCCCTGGCAAGATCACCAGCCATTATCTGTAAAAATATTTAGATACATTGGCCCTTTATGGACAACAAGCCTAAAAACGAAATGTGGGCTGTAGTTCAAACCAGATCTGTGCTGTCTGTCGGTGATGGATTGTATTTCATCTGATAGACAACTGAAAGATGTTACATTGCATTTAAAACATTGTACATTAGGATTTTTCAATTTCAAGGACTGGCAGAAACCCTGTATCAACAGAAAATGAATATTGAGTGAAAGAGACTTACTCTGCCCCCCAGTGGTGGTCACCTCTGTGGAAAATGACCAAGTTAGAGTCTGAGTCAAGGGTAAGTCCTGACACCTGACCCAGCTGGAGAGAACTCTGAGGCCACGCTGAGACTTGCTCCAAATGGTAGTCTACCACACACACACACACACACACACACACACACACACAGGTTATCAGTGACATTCTGTAACTGTTGCTAAAAAAGGGCTTTACATAGATCTGTTTTGTTTTAGTGTCTGTATCTCTAGTTCAAGTTGAACCCCAAGTTGACAATGGATAAGCACACTCAAAAACAATGTTGCAATGAGTTAAGATGAATGCATATCTATGACAAGAACCGGTGCTGAAATTGTTTTCTACTGACAGACCACATATACAGCACTACCCCTACCAAATCCCAGATAATCCCAGTCTATTTGGACTTCTGTTATTTGAGTTTTAAAACAAGTTGTACATAAGAGGTCTAAGGGCCGGGATTTGTGTTAACATCTCTTTGGAAAGCAAAAGTGTTTATAGCTGATTTGAACAGCAACTCTCAAGCAGGGTAAAAAGCCGGCCGTCATAGAGTGGCACGTCATAATAATCCTTTAAATATGGTGATAATGACACACATTTTCAAACAGTGTTGCACACACAAAAAGTGGCAGAAATAGTTAAAAAAAACGAGCATGCATACTTTCTCAATTCAACGTCTTTGCAAAATCTTATAGTCTGTGACTAAAAAGTCAACATTATGACAGATTGTCTTTATATGTGAGATGGTTGTCTTTAGATATGAGACAGGCTGTTATCTTTTTAAAGTCTTTTCAGTCTTCAAGTGTATGGTAGACAAAAAAAAGTCTGTGCTGAAAAAAAAAGTTTAATCGAAAAATTGAACTGAATTGTGACCTTTAAATCAAAAGTCCAATCGTTACACCCTAGTCAGAACTGTGGAGATCTACTTGCAGGATGTACAGGATGTACTTCCTGTGCCAACTCAGGAAGTTCAACTTGCCTCAGGAGCTCAAGTTTTACAATGCAATCATTCAGTCTGTTGCACATCCATCACTATCTGGTTTGGATGAGCCACCAAACAGGACAGGAAGAGAATACAATGGTCAGTCCCGACTGCAGAAAAAAAAATATGCGTGCCAACCTACCTGCCAATTAGGACTTTTACATGTCCACAGTCAGGAAACAGGCAGGAGCCATCACTACAGACTAGAGCCCTGCACCGGGAAAAAACTCCAGCCCTAGCACGGCCCCAGCCCAACAAAGTATTTTTTTTTTCAGCCTGACCAATCATTTTAAGCTCTCTCTGGTGTGCTCATGCTCAAATCAATGCCTGATGCTCTGGATGGTTATCTCAACTGTCAGGTGTAATGTACGTGAATAAAATGTGTGTAATGCCCGCACGTGAATAAAATGTGTGTGGATGCATATGAATAAAATGTGTATGTATAGTATTTATAAAATAATCAATAACAATATTTCATACAGTGGCCTAATGAGGTGTAAATGGGCACAATGAAAGGAGAGAAATCAAATGAGCCAGAGTCCGACCTGATCCAAGCCTATAAAAAAAGATGGCAAGAGTGTGGCCCAAATCGACTCAGTGTGGAGAGGCCCATGGGCTTGCAGATCTCTACTACAGACCCATCACACCCTATATATATTGTAATAAAAACATTGCGCAACAATCACATGCACATAATCTGCTTTGACACATGCAAGTCTAAACAGACTATATATTGTAGCCCATGCTAGAAAAGGAAAAAAGAAATGCTTGAAGTTGCTATTTTGTAAGTAGCATAGAAAGGGACGGTTTGATTCACACTGGGGTAGGCTAATTGTGAGACCTGTAGCCAATCGGTGGAGGCTCCCAGCGTTCCCTGCTGGTTGATTTAGAGCCTGTCACTTAGGAGTCTGTCTTGTTGCTCACTCTTCAGCAATATTTCCCGCTTTGTTCAGACTCTGCGTAAGCTGGAATCGTACATGCAAAATACAATTCCGTTGCCTAAGAACTGTGTTTGTTAATTTTGTGAAGGTCAAATGTTGCTGCTGTTAAGCCATGTTATCTATGTAGACTACTGAGATAAACTTAAAGCAAGCTCTGCTACATGTTTATTGAATCTAATTAATTTTACACTCTTTGGTGTTTTTCTTCTCATGGAGCTTCAGCGGTATATAGTATAAGTCATTAAGTGTCTCATGTAAAAAGAGCTAACAGTGAATTGATAACTGTTTTCGTAAACCTTAAATCAGGGGAATTTTTGGTTGTGAATATTGTTAAAGGAGATCTATTGTGCTTTTCTGTATTTTCTGTAATATCTATAATGTTACAATGTTGGATGCTCATTTTAAACAAGGCCAATGTTTCAAATAATGAGGTAAATTTGAAAAAAAGAATTGTTTCCACTGTTCTGATTGCTCTGGTTTTTAACATTTTTTTCTACTCTAGGCTTCGTATCATGTCATACCAAGCCAGGTTTCTATATATGGTCATGTGCTTCAGGCAGGCTACTGCAGTCAGTGTTTACGTTACATACTGTTGGAGCCAAAATTATGATTTCGATATTAAGTTTTATTTTGATGAATTGTGCATTGATATTTAGTCATAGACTCAGTGTAAACTGACAATTTGTGTTAATTGATCTTGATGCGTGGCATATCGTCACAGCCTTTTGACAATCAGATGAATAAGGCAGTAATTGAATCAGCTGGTGTATAATAGCCTAGCTGTCATTCAGTTGGGGTGCCTTTGGTTTGTAGCCATAAGTTTTTTTGACTGCTGCGTCATGTACCGCTCAGAACAGTTACGTGATTGTGAGTTGAAGTTGTGTTTGTTATATCTTTTATTTTTCGCTCTGCTGTCAATGCTTGTACACCATCTGGAAAAGACTGTTGTGGAAAAGAAGAAAACATATCAAATTGAAGTTTGAGTGATAAAGGAAAATAAATGTGACAAACAAAAGAAAACAGTGGAGTGATTCTGAGTCTTGTTTAAGCGCGTCGACCAAAATGAATTCCAAAGGACAAAAGGGATCAAAAACGTCAGAAAGTTGCTACTATACATACCCTCTGCCACATGTAGCTACATGCTAACGCCAGGGAAAGTTGTAATATTGGCTGCCAATGTTAATTTCTTCCAAATTTCGGATCACATTCTTGCAGTCAAAATTCTTTAATCTCAAAATTCTGTCTTTGAACTCAGAATTTTCACATGTAGCCCTAATCCTCTTCTGTACTGCTGGATCATGTCCAGTTGTGGAGTATTTGGTCAAGAAGCCTTTATCTGCAATTTTTTACAATATAAAGTGCTGCTATATTCCATTGCAATCCACTGTTCACTACATGTAGCTCCATGCTAATGCTAGGAAAAGCTGTAATCTTGGCTGCTGCTGATGTTATTAATTTCTTCCCCAGTTTCGGCTCACATTCCTGCTGGAACATGTCTGGTTGTGTAGTATTTGGTTTAGAAGCCTTTTTCTGCATTTTTTTTAAGGATTTGGCCCCAACAGGGAAAACTCTACAGGGCACTTTGAAAACAGGCAAACCCTCTGCACTGAAGCCAGAACAAATCTGCATGCCATGGGGCAGAGTGAATGAGTTATCAGAGATTCACATTCAGATAGCACTGTGTGTTAACAAAAATGCAAGGGGCTGCATTGATGAGGGTGGGTATGAGTATCATATCCATGAGTGACAGAAAAAAGGTATGAGGAGAAGACAGAAGAGAGGAGGAAACACAGGATGCAACATTCAGGGGTAAAAAGAAACACGGACAAACTTTTCTCACAGTAAAGCCCTGATTTAACAATAACGTGTACTATACTATATATACTATACTTTATACCATACACTATTTTTAATTGGTTTAAATAACTTTTAAGGTCATATCATAGCACAATCAATTTAGCAAAAACTGAAAGGATGTCTAAACATGTGTACTGTGTATGTGTTACAGTTTAAGAATACTGGACAATGCAAAGAAAAAAGGGGGGTGTTTTCAGCATCCATAACAATAATAAAATACCATTCAGGACCCACCTTGTCCTTTAGCTAGCAGCTTGCTTCTTGGCGGCTTGGCCGTGGCGTCAAGCTGATGGAATTTATGGACTCTGTCCCTCACTAAAACAGGATCTTCCCTGGTTTGGAAGGCTAGTCTGTCACTGGGAGAGCCCTGGTGTTTATGTTGCATTAAGCTATCAATCTGAGCCACCAACTCAGCCTGGGCTTTTTGCATCTCGCTGGGTTTGTACTTATGAATGTGAACTACGTCCTTGCTCTGGTCTAGAAGCTTAGACATAAGTGAATAGGGGTCACCTGTATAGACAGACAGAGAAGAACAGGAAAGAGTGGAAATAAAGGACAAGGAAACTGTAGGTTTTAGGCAAAGTCTTGCTAGATAGGGCAAATGTAGTGCTGTTGTAAAGAAGGCTGGTGAAATGTCATTGGGACGGTGATATCAAAAATATAAAATACAATAAATATTTATTTTCCACTACATAGCCTAGTGTAACAGTGTAGCCTAGTGTAAATGTGTAACAGGTAGTGGGAAGATTGTGTTGGAACAGTGAGGAGTTAGCTCTACAGTAGGAAAGGTTTTAACCAGTAGGAAACAACAGAGAGAAGAATGGACAGAAATGACATGTCATGCAATTTAATGCTGACACTGCACAAGCTATTGTACATATAGTACAACCTATTGTATATATTGTAATTTCAGTTGACAGGAGACATTATTTATACTAATTTTAAAGACTAATAAGCAAGTAGTTTAGCCCTGGTTCAACCTCATATACTGCATGCTCTTTGGCAAGAATTCAGGATGTTCTAAGATATTAAAATGATAAAACCTAATGGTGGGCATACTCTGTGACAATACATTTTTTGTACAGATGGAAAAAAAACACCATAAAAAACTTTTTACAAGGCCTACATGTGCAAAACTGTTTAAAAAAATATAGGATTTGCTTTACAGCTATAACCTGTATAACCCAAAATCTAGTCTGGATCGACGACGGTTCATTTACCAGATAATTCTGGTGATATGTTCATGTTGCAAATTGTATGTTTTGTGTGTTGTATTTAAAATAAATAAAAACATGTTATTAACAAAAAAAACTCTGGTCGAATTGAGGAAACATTAACCCGAACGTTGGAGCAACATTACACGCTGAAAATGTCAAGTTTTGAAGAAAATTTGTATTGTACAACAAGGCTGACCTTGTACAACAAGGTTGGTTAGTTCGCAGAATGATTGTAAAGATTTACAAAGAATATATTCACGGCATTTACTCTCTAAATGGGACGTTTTAGGACCTATTGGCGGGGATTTGCACACCTTGTGAAGTAAGCTGTTTTCACTATCTTGTATCCACAGTCTAGTTCTTTCACTCGATACCAAGAGCTAATGTGCATAAGTGAGGTTGCAATTGTAGATTTACTGATAAATCAACAAAATGCCTTTAGTCTCAGCTCACCCTTCATCATGACTCTACAACTCTGGATACTGCACCATGTTAGTCCCATCTTGTTAATCTTAAGGCCGTTTTATGGTCGTGTGTAAACTCCACGCCGCTCCTACGGCGTCGTGACCCTTTTGGAGTTCTGCGTCGGGGTTGAACGTGTTTCTTTGCATCGCGGTACATTTCACCGCCAGAACGCTAGGGGGGGTGTGGTTTCCGGAGGGTCAATCGCGAAACTCTTTGTTTACTTGTGCGTTGATGTGTGCCGAGGGGTTGGGTGGCGAGGGAGAAAGTGAGAGAGTGACGGCAATTGTCTTTGGAGCAAGTTGTGACTCTAGAGGCAGAGTGAGAGAAGCAAAGTGTCTCCCCTGTGCTTTCTGACCATGGTGGGAAATGTGTAGCAGGAAAACTTAGCCCTCTCCTTGATTCCTTGTTGTTTATGGAGGAGAACCAGGAAATGAGTTGGGGGGAATGCAACACTACCAAGCTACGGCCGAGCGATGTGCGTGGCCGCGACGTGTAGTTACTAGGGCTGTCAGAATAACGCGTTCATTTCGATTAATTAATCTGAGAAAAAATAATGCGTTAAAAAAATTAACGCAGATTAATCCATTCCATATTGACGTTTGCATACAGACGAAAATCTGGTGCCACTAATATGTCTGCGCTTGTCTCTAATGCTCTGAAACAGACGTTACAGGAAACACAAACCCCGCTGCATGTGACGCTAATTAACACAATACTCAACAGCAGCTAACGTTAGCCTACCGCTAGCTAGTAGCTGGATTAAACACGGTTAAAATGCTGACAGCTAACACTAAACGGTGTAAAGTTTGACTGTTTTACTGTAGAGGATTCAACACCGGGCTGTAACAATCTGCAGCTGCCGTCGGAGAAACAACACAGCTGGTGCGTTCAATGAAACTGGTAAACTACAGCCTCGTGGTGCATTTGAAGTTATTGTAAATGTCCTTTTCCTATCTGGTTGTTGTTTTTGTCGTTCAACAGCAATTTACTAGTGAAATAAGTTATTGTTATTGTTATACATTATTATTAAATCATTTAATTTTGACCATATGGCCTTAGCAATAAACAAGCCGTTCTTTAATGTCACCAACTGTTGTTTAGTACCCTTTTTCTTCTTCTTCTTTCTTTTCTTTTTCTTTTTTTTACCTTCTTAAAAAGTATCGGTTCAGGCACCGTTAATTATGTATGCGATTAATTTTGATTAATTAATCACAGAGTATGTAATTAATTAGATTACATTTTTTAATCGATTGACAGCCCTAGTAGTTACATTTTGTGTAAGACTCATGTCTCAAGTCTAACTATCAATATTTCTTTAGAGCCAGATGCAAGCCAGTTATATATTGATAAAATCAAAACCCCCTCAATGGAATTATTTGTTATAATTTCTTCTAAGGATGAGAGTGCAGGAAACCCAACTGATTGGTTTTGCATAGAATAAATAAAGTTCTTCACATTCCTCACATTTCCTTGGAATGTCATAGGAGAGATTTCTTCAGAGGTCATTAAAATCCTTTCTCTAAAGAGGTCACCTACTTTACTTATTCCTATCTTTGCCCATATCTGGAATTGTGCATCCAGCTTGCCTGGTTTAAATGAAACATTGCCCCACATTGGGCTGAAATGTGACAAGAGTGTCCAATATGTTAATATATTCTTTTACCTCATACCATACATTAACCATATTAAGAACTATAGGATGAGCAGTATGTGTTCTTAAAGCGTAACTCTCGCCAAAATGCAACCTAGGGTCTTTTTGTGAAGGTCAAGGTCAAGGTCTTTATTATCTTTATTATCCCCGAGGAGCAATTCATTGTGCAGCAATAGAATGCAACATAAACAACACATAAGCCATACAAACAACAGACACTATCAATAGAGGACACAAATAGATACATACTACACAGAAGTCCACGTCTCACATTGAATTATTAACAAACCCTATAGCAGCAGGAACAAAAGAGTTCTGCGTGTGTTTGTCCTGCATTTAGGCAGACAGAATCTGCGGCCAGACGGCAACAACATGAAGTATCTGTTCAGGGGGTGGCTTATATCAGCCAGGACTGACTGGGCCTTCTTCAAGGTCTTTGTCTCATATAGCGATTTTAAGTCAGTCAGAGAGTTGTGGGAAATTTTGCCACACACTTTAGTTATGTATTGCATAAGTTGCGTATGTTTTTGTTTTTAAGAGTGAGGGACCCAAACCAGCTCACAAAAGGCAAAAGAAAGAATAGTTTCAATAAAAGAACAATAAAAGATCCTCATAAAGGTCTTATCGACATTAAAATTGCGAAGTTTACGATAAAAAAACATGCGTTGGTGTGATTTTTTACAGACAGCGTCAACTTGTGGCTCGAAGGTGAGTTTGTCGTCTATTATAATACCGAGGTATTTGTATTGCTTCACTACTTCGATAGCTTGATCGTTAATAAGGGTGGGAGAGAGGGTGGGGGGATTCTTCCTAAAGTCGATCAGCATTTCTTTAGTTTTTGCCACATTAATGTTCATAAAAGACGACTTTCTATACTCAGGGTCGTTGTGCATCAGCAGCGACACTATTACCGAGTCGTCAGCGAACTTAATGATATGACGCCTGGTGTGCTGGCTTTGGCATGCATTTGTATATAAAATAAATAAGATCGCGGAGAGGACACAGCCCTGGGGGGAACCGGTGGAGGAAAAGAGAACATCGGATAAGATGCTATTCACTCTCACGCGTTGAGACCTGTCAGTTAAAAAGTTCATCAGCCAACAGATAAGACTAGGATTGATATTAAAAGTACTCTTTAAGGTCCCTGCTAAAATATGTGGTTGGATGCAACTAAAAGCTGAAGAAAAATCAATAAAAAGCAGCCGCACAAAGCTCTTTGCACCCTCAAGATGGGTATAGATCAAGTTAAAAAGAATACATGCTGCATCTTCTACTCCCCGTTTTGGTCTGTAGGCGAATTGAAGCGGGTCTAGTAGATCCTGTACAGAGTTCAAAAGTTCGTCTTTCACGATCTTCTCTAACGTCTTCATAATAAGGGACGTGAGTGCCACAAGCCTAAAGTCATTAAAAGACTCTGGAGCCTTATTTTTAGGCACCGGGACAATAATTGAGTCTTTCCAAAGGTTAGGAACGGTGTGGAGATGTGAGGACATTTTGAAAATAAAACAAAAAATGTCTGCCAGCTGTTCAGCACAGTTCTTTAATATACGGCCTCCAATGCCGTCAGGGCCAGTACTTTTCCTTTCCTTAACACCTCTGAAGAGTGTCAGGACCTTGTTTCTGTCAACCTGGACATTGCTCTGCCCAGGGGCAACGTTATTAAAGACTGACAACTCCTCACTAAAGTCATAAGTATTAAAACGATTATAGAAAGTGTTCAGCTCATTTGAGAGGGCACGGTCTGACATGCCATTGAGGGAAATTGGACACTCCTTAGACTGCATCCCCATCATGGCTTTCACTCCCTCCCATGCAGGATGTGAGTTGCCTGTGCTCAGCATGTTCTCAACTTTGTCTTTATAGTTAAGTTTTGCAAGCTTAAGTTCCTTTTTAGCTTGTTTTTGAAATACTCTATATTGAGTCATGTTACCATGGTTGAAGCTAATATTTTGTTGATTAATTATGCTTTTAACTGATTTGGAGACCCAAGGTTTATTATTTGGATATATGGAAATGAGTTTTCTAGGAATGACTAACTCCTCACAGAAGGTGATGTATGTGGAGACAGTCTCTGTAAGCTCATCAATATCCTTACATTCATTTTTTAAATAGATCCCAATCAGTACAGCAGTGGCATTCCTGTAGACACTGGATTGAGTCCTCTGACCAAACCGGAACCAACTTTCTTGCTTGTTTCTCTTCAGTACCGGTTTGTAGGACGGAACCAAATAAACAGAGTTGTGATCGGACATGCCAAGTGGAGCTCTGCTGTAGGATTTATAAGCACCATTGACGGATCCATATCAGAGGTCCAGCCTTTTGGTCCGTCGTGTTGCACAGGTGACATATTGATAACAATTACACAGGGACCTCCCTGGCTTACAGTTATTAAAATCGGCCATGACGAAGTTTGGTGCTTCAGGTGAAATTCCCCTGAAGCCGCTGCACACACTTCACCATAGCCCGAGTCGCTAGGTCGGCATTAGCCTTCGGGTGAATATAAACAAGTGTTACAAATATCTGTGGGAATTCCCTGGGCAGATAGAAGGGGCGTAGAGATACAGACAAAAGTTCTATATCAGGAGTACACAGTTTGACAATCACTGTATTGCACCATTTCTTGTTTATATAAAGACATAAGCCTCCACCAAGTGATTTTCCCGTCACTGTGGAGTCTCTGTCAAGACGGACAGGTTCCCCAAAACAGTCCAACTCAAAATCAGAGAGTGGATCCTGATCTTTGAGCCACGTCTCTGTCAAGGCGAGGAGACAGGCGGATCTGTATTCTGAAAGGAACTTTACTTTTGCCTGAAGCTCGTCCACTTTATTTCGAAGGGACTGGACATTGGCGAGGATAATTGAAGGAAGAGGTATCCGACGATGGCCTTGTCGCTTCAATCTTTGCCGTACGCCGCCGCGTCTCCCCCTTTTCCTCACTCCTGTCCTGGGTGCCCAACTCTGGTTCTCTGCGGTGGCTGCCGACCGGATGATCTCTGGTGGAAGAGCCGCCTGGGAGTCCACGATTCCCGCATCGGAGTTACGCAGGAACAGGAGAAACTCGCGGGTATATTTGGGGGACTCTTTTTGTTCGCAGAGTACGCCCAAAGTTTGCACAAGAGTGTAAAAAGGATAAAATATCCCATCAAACTAAGGTGAGTCATTGTTATGACCGTCACATGCAGATCAGTTAAAAATCCAGATTAGTAAGGACGCTAAAACCAGGTTAAACGTTAAAAGACAACACTCTCACTCTGCACTCTGTTGCTGCCTGTCGCCATTACAGCGCCAGTGGATCAACATACCCAAGTCAAACTTTCGTTTAAAAGCATAATTAGGACGGAAGCGCCACTTTTAAGATTGACCGTATTTTCGTTTTCGGTCAAATGGTCTTTTGAATGGGAGTGCTAGGGGCACTACTATGATCACATCAAAATCGCTATTTTTAAAACACTAAGAAGGCTGGACACAAAATGAAACTTTGCTCGACGTATCACCAGGGGCTCTACACATGAACTAGAGCATTGAGAACATTGTTTGTGTACACAGAGTTTACAACTCACTCACTTTAGCGGTTGTTTTTTCGCTCGCGACCATCTTGCCAGTCAAAAAGTGTCTGTGTGTAGTCGATAGCAAAAACAAACGAGCCAAATTGGTGCTAGCAACATGGAGCTGCTGCAGCTAATGCCGAGAGCTCCCAGTTAACTAGAACGGCAGTTTTGGGGGCATAAGATAAAGAGTGCCTGTGTGCCTCTTAGCTGACACAAAATGCAATTAAATTGTCTGTGCAACATGAACAGGGCCCTTACATGACAACAAGATGCGTTTTCAACACAGACGTTGTTTGAATTCACCTACCCTGTTAGCTGCTCTCTGCCGTCTGGGATGAGTGAATGTGTTCAGCCAGGCTTCGGTAATAAGTTCTGTGTGTATTTGTAGCATATATATCCATTTTGTGTGCGATCCATCTGGCGTTGGTGAATAGCAGTCTCTGCAGTGGCGAACTGTGTGTTAGTTGCCTTATCCAGGCTAGCAGGCCCGACCGGCATCCTTCTACTTCCTCCCCGCCTTCCCCGCCTACCGTGGGAACAATCCACGGGCGCCCGCTGGTCTGGTGGATGTCCTCCAGAGGTTCATGCTTTCGCAGTGAAAGTTTTGCGGCGAAAAAAGTTTATTTCCCCCGCAAAAATAGGTAATTGAGCACTGTAGTGGTTATGATCAGTGACTATGTAACTACATGGAAACTTTGGAACTAGATGGATTTTTGAAGTAACCCGTTTCCGTTTCGTGTTGTCAGCCGCGGCAGGCGGGGAAGGCGGAGAGGAAGTAGAAGGATGCACAGTTCGCCACTGCCGAGACTCCTATATTCATCAACGCCAGATGGATCACACACAAAACGGATATATGCTACAAATACACAGGGAACTGCTGCTTGATGATTATTACCGAAGCCTGGCTGAACACACTCACTCATCCCAGACGGCAGATAGCAGCTAACAGGGTAGGTGAATATAAACAATGTCTGAGTTGAAAATGCATCTTGTTGTCATGTTGGCATTTTAATTGCATTTTGTGTCTGTTAAGAGGCACAAAGGCACTCTTTATGTTATGCCCCCATAACTGCCGTTTTAGCTAAGTGGGAGCTCTCGGCGTTAGCTGTAGCAGCTCCATGTTGCTACCACCAATTTGGCTCGTTTTTTTTTTTTTTGCTATCGACAGTACTCACATACGTATAGCGATCAAGATTAACGTAAAAATTGCCTGAAGTTCTCCTTTAATTCATATATAATTTCCTGAAGAGTGCTGTGAGTTTCTTAAACATTACTGCAGGTGGCGCGAGAGGGATATTTTGAAATACATACATGCATTTAGGCAATATGTTCATTTTTAACATATTATTCTCCCTATCATAAATATAGGTAAGGGCATCCACCTTTCTTAGATGTATTTACAGAGTTCATTCTTCATAGTTTGTTGGTGCTATAGTATTATTATAGTATTATATATATTTTGAAATATAAAATATGTAAAATTTGATGAGAGCTTGAAAGTCAATAAGTATTGGTTTATATATTGTCTTTCATTTCCGTTAAGCAGCTTAAGTAATGATTTTGAAGCATTTACTTATATCCGGAGATACTACCAAACAGGCCGATTAGATCTAACAGTGACGGTATAGATGTGTTTAATTGTTTTAAGAATAGAATTACGTCGTCCGCAAAAAGAGCTATTCTATGATCTCTGTTGCCAATTGTAATCCCCTGTATTTGCCTACTTGGACTAATTTCTATTGCTAGTGGTTCAATTGCTAGTATGAACAGAAGTGGTGATAGAGGTGAACCTTGGGGGCAACCTCTTGTAATATTGAAGGGCTCAGACACCACTTCATTTGACAGTACCTCAGCTATAGGGTTGAGATGTAATAGTTTGATCCAGTTAAGGAAAGTATTTTAAAAACCAAATCGAGCTGTAACATCAAAGATATAAGTCCACTCAACTAGGGCTGCAGCTATCGATTATTTTAGTAATCGAGTATTCTACCGATTATTCCATCGATTAATCAGATAAGAAATACTTTTGTTTTATTGAAGAGCAATAATAAACAATAGTTTGGTTAAATTTTTGGAAAAAAGCTACATTTTTGTTGCCTACATTGCTTACAATATCATCTCTCAAAAAACTAAACATATGAAGTGCATTTAAGTGCCATATTACATTGTAAAATTTTTAAAGAAAACATTTTCTGAAATGACATCAACCTCACACTAAGGCATACATTAAACATACATAAACATTACCTTAAGTTGTGCAACTTAACTTTCAGAACTACAAGTTTCATCCTGAGACTGATCTGTATATAGGCCTATATGTAAATATATGTATATGTAAATATCAATTATACTCAATCTATTTTAATTTATATATTTGATTACAATGCTACACAGCTCTGTTACACTTATGCTAGTAGATCGTTGATCAGCTGTTTCTCCGTGAAGAGAGAGAGTGAGAGAAAATGGTGCGCAACAGTCAGCTGTTTCTCCGACGGGATAGTCAAAAAGTCGGCTCTTTAGATAAATTTGTGGTCACTGCTACTCGTCCATACAACTCCGTGATTTACTTTTGTCGAGTCCGCTTTGTGGAATGGATGAGAAATGTTTTCTGTTGAGATGCTGAAGCATTGACGTCGCGCTATTATTGTGGTAAGCTAGTTTGGTTTTTCAGTAGACACACTGTACAGAGTTTTCGTTTTAATTACGTTTGAACTGATTCCAAACTTTGGACACTTTCTGTCGTTTTCTCCAGCCTGTCTCTTCTCTTAGCCCCTCTCTATTTACGCTCTGGCATGTGTCGCCAGCAGATTGAGCAGTGTCTGGTGTGCGACAATAATAATGATCCGTGTGGATATAGCAATATAATGTTGGTAACATTGATTTAACGAAGCTTCGCTGCAAATCATTTTGCATCGAGGATTAGCAATTGTTGTAGGATTCTAGATACATCACATTAAGCGGAGTTGCCAATTTATCATTAAAGAATTTATATAAGTCAATTGGGAGGCCATTTGGCCCTGCTGTTTTCCCAGGCTTCATTGCAGCTATAGCTTTTAATATCTCAATCGTGCTTAATTGTTTATCCAGGCCTTTTTTACTTTCCTCAGGGATTTGGGGGATATTGAGTTTGTTTAAAAATTCAGCATGGCCATCCGCATCAGTAATGTACTGTGATTTATAAAGATTTTCATATTGTTTTTTAAAAGCAGTAATAATTTCCAGAGGGTCAACCATAGTATTTCCATTTGCATCCTCAATGAAATGTATTGCGCCCTTTCGGTTTCCTGTTGTCTAATCTAATAAGAAGTCTACCCGGCTTTTGTCCCTGATCATAACATTTTTGATTGAGCCTCAATAAGTTCGCAGCAGCCTGATTGTATGTTATCTCATTATACTGAGTTCTAAGATGTAGTAACTGTTTGGAGATTTCATTTTCATTTTGTCCATCCTGCAAGCTTTTGTTTTCAAGCATTTTGATTTTGGATTCCAGATCTCTAATTATTTCCAGCGCTTCTTTTGTTTTCCTGCTTGTATAGCTTATAATTTGACCATAATGTAACGTTAGTTAATAGGTGTGTTTCCTGTAAGAACAAAATCTTGGCTTTTAACCGTTTTAACCTGTTCATAACCTGCTTTACTTTGGTTAGTTTATACAGGCCTCTACAGTTCCATTAAATATATTCAATTAAAATATCTGTAATTTGTTTTACAGCGGGTAGCAATAGGAAAGCTGAAATAACAAAAATGATAAAATCCGCTTTTTTTTGCTCTGCATATTGGTGACTGCCAAATAGTGACTGATAAAAGACATTAAGGTTTATGAATAAAGTTGGTACCATAAGGGGGACCTCTACCTCACCCAGTAAAGTGTGCACCCTATGTAGGTGCACCCTGTGTAGAGTCCTTGGCAGCGGCTACGGGTTCGAGTCCGACCCGCAGCCCTTTGTTGTGGCCCTTTTACTGCTTGAAACAGGTCCACAACATAATGACAAACCGCTCTTCTGCATTTTCTTAAATCTCCTGTTCATGTTGCTCACTAAATTAAAATTAATCCAGATCTTTTCCAGAAATACTTAACGTTACAAACTGTGTCATACAGACAGCCTTTTGTAACTGCTTTAAACTTTAACTAATTACTTAAATCTTTCATTTTGCAATATGGTGCAAACATAAAATACATTAAGTAACCTAAAATATGGCATATATGACCTTGGGAAATTTTATGTGTGAAGGCATTGTAAGTCTTTGTGGCTTTTTTAACATTTCCTCCTACTGTACTTCTGGTACCAGCTCCCCCATCTCTTTGATGTACTTCCACGGGAGTATTAAAGACAGTTGGGAGCTCCCCGTTGATCAAAAGCAGTATGGCGGGGAAGATGATCCAATGTTTCATGAGTCCCCTGTGACACAGCTTCCTTTTCACGCCGTCATAATGCCTTTGCTGTTTATAAACATCTGCTGATAAGTCCAGGAGAAATCTTATCATTCTGCTGTTTTTGTAGATCACCTCTTCCTTCACCCTAACGGCTCTAAGGATGTTTTCTCTGTCTTTGTAGTTTAGGCACTTCACAATAAATGTTCTGGGAGTAAGTAGTGTCGGGTTTTTGGCCCGTTGTGATTCTGTGAGTCCTCTCCAGAACTGGGGGTTATATATTTTAAATATGTCCGCCATCCATGTAATGTCTCCATGTAAGAGCAGGGGTCTGAGCCCTCCTCCCTCTCAGGCACACTCAGTATGCGGACGTTATTGCGCTGCCTTCTGCCCTCCAAGTCCTCTTCATGTAGGAGTTTTGCCATCATTTCAAGTCCCTCCACAACATTTTGCAGCATGTCAACCTTATCCTCCGCCGTGGATATGCGTTGTTCAGCCTCAGCAACGCTGCTGCTGCATTCTCTAATGTTGGTTTTTAATTGCTGTCAGTACACCATCCATCTCAGAGTGAAAATCTTATTTGAATGACAGTGTAGCCTTCATGATGTCCATTGTGGAGGGGATGTCCATGATTTTAGTGCTGTTGGTACCTGAGTCTGCAACGCGTGCACCTCTTTCGTCGGTTGGTCCCATCGTCTCGTTTTCTTCATTAGCGAGTCCTCCAGCTGTTTTATATTTGTCCTTGGTTACTTTTCTCGGCATATTAACTTGTATTATAACTATTGTAATATGTTTTTACTCTAATTGGTAATATTTAAGTAGTATTTGTTTTTTTGAATTAGCAACAGAGCACAAGAATCCACGTCTGCTTACCACGCCTCCATAACTGGAAGTCGCAGCCTCTTTCTTTACTGATAGACAAAACTCAGCTTTCACTGCTGCCATTTTTTGTATTTCTGTTACCGTACATGGCTCAACCAGCGCCTCCGCAAGTAGGCAGCGGTGCTCAATACCCGGAATATGGTGTATATATGCAACAGTATCCCAGTTTCTTTTGGAGTACTCCAGGTAGCATATTTGGGTTTCTCTTCATAAAGATAAGGGGTTATCCAGCAACTCTGGAAGACTTGGAGGTAAGCTTTTCTTTGAGAAAAGAACGGCACTGAAGTCATTCTTAAAAAAGGAAGATGTGTTCGGGGTTTTGCCGACCGGATACGGCAAAAGTTTAATCTATCAACTAGCTCCGCTATCTTCTTCGTTGCTCTGCTTGGTTGTAGCGTACAGAGGGAATTTGAAAGACAACCGTTTATCCCGCCCCTCGGATTGAGCCCTGCCAATGGTTCCCAGATCCAACATCTTGATGTGGGGCTGGCTTGTCAGACTAAGATAGGCTATCACCCGATGCATGTCCCAAAATCTGGAAGGATGCTGTAGTGGTTCCAGTTCCTAAATGCATTAGTTCTAAAACTCTTAATGATTTTAGACCTGTCACTCTTACTTCAATTTTAATGAAAAATTTTGAAAAATTGATAAGGTCACATATTTTAAGGACCACTGAACATGCATTGGATCCCATGCAATTTGCCTACAGGCCACGCAGGGGTGTAGAAGACGCCACTCTCACTCTGCTTCATTTGCTCTTCAAACACCTTGAGGGAAGTGGGTCCCATGCACAAATTCTTTTTATTGATTTTTCATTTGCTTTTAATACAATTCAACCTTATCTTTTAGCCAACCGCCTCGTTGAGCAATTCGATTTTTGTCCTAATCTTGTTGGTTGGATTTTGGATTTTTTTAACAAACATGACACAGAGAGTAAGGGTGAACGAAGCTCTCTCTGGTCAGTTTTGTTCTTCTACAGGTTCACCACAGGGGTGCGTATTTTCACCCCTCCTGTTCATCCTATATACAAACACGTGTCGGAGCAAATATGTAAATAGGACCATCATTAAATAAGCGGACGACTCCGTCATAGTGAGCCTGCTCCATAAAAATGACAGAGGCCATGGACCAATAATTGAAGACTTTGTCCAGTGGTGTGAGGAGTCACACCTCCAATTAAACATATCCAAAACAAAGAATATGTACATAAATTTTGGAAAAACACCAGGATATGAGGCCATAACTATAAATGGTCAACTAGTGGATCACGTAGAATCCTATAGATATCTAGGAACAATTATTGACTCTAAACTAAATTTCCAGTAGAATTGTGAAGCTGTCTGTAAAAAAGAACGACAGCGTCTATACTGCTTGAGAAAATTTTACCATTTTCATACAAGACCATGATGACATTATTTTATCATGCCTTTATTGAATCCATCATATATTTTTCCTTAGTGTCATGGTTTGGGTGTGTTTCAGTTAAGCACAAGAATCGCCTAAATCAAATTCTAAAATGGTCAAGTAAGCTGACTGGTGAGTCCCAGCTGCACCCCACATCCCTGTATGCTAAACAACTACAGCGGATAGCTACGGCCATCTTAGAAGATAGCCTACACCCTCTGAATAGGGAATTCCAGTATCTCCCCGCTGGACGCAGGCTAAAAGTCCCTGGTTGTAGAACTACAAGATTTAAAAACAGTTTTGTCCCAGCAGCAATCACTCTGTTAAACAAACTGTAGAATTACTTGCACACAACGCACAAGCACTTTGGTCACGTACTGTTTTTTATTCTTTTTTATCCATGTTCTACTGTCTGTTTTATATGTTTTAATGTTTTGTGTGTTGCATGTTATGTGGTGGTCTACAAAGTTTTAAGGATGTCCTGCCTCTTAGACTGTATACTTAGTTTACCTACGGGTACCAGTAAAGTAACCTGACCTGTTATTATAAGTGCAATGATAAGTTAAAGTCCAATAAGTACTTTATCAAACCGTATGAATGTGTGTCCCAGGCCAAGATATGAAATTAACTAACAATGTAAAGATCAACAAGCCACTGACAGATATGTTTAAATTTGATTCATTCAATAAATTATTATTTTTTGTCTTAAATCCACCAGCCATTTTCATATTATACCAACATTTGCTGCATCCTGAGCCTTTTTGGTAAGGTTACTAGGAAAACTCAGCTAAGAGTAGTTTTATACTACCCGAAACAAGTTTTTAGTAATTTTCACTCTCTCCCAACTTCATTGCAACAAAAACACAATACGCAACATTTATCGCAATTTTTTACAAAAGCTCCCGCAAAATCAGGCATTTTGGGCCGCAACAATTTAAAAAAAAAGCTGCGAAATCCTGGAGGTACTGTTTTACATTCCAGTTTCAACTTCAGCAATAAGACATCAACAAAGGACTTCCCTGAGAAGGAGATCCTTAGACTCAAAAGTATCCAATTGGATTTTTAAGCAGCATGTCCTAAAAACTGTTATTGGAGGATTTAATTTGGGGGAATATAAGGCAGATATAAGGCAACGCCAGACAAAGAAATCTTCAGTAAGCTGTCCGCAACTTTCTGGGTTTTAGGTGAGTTGAACTCTTTTCAAGCACATTAAAGTCTTTTTACATCTGATTCTGACTCTTGTGGATTTTTCTAAGCCATTTTGGGACTTTGTTATACTTTGAACAAAAACAGGAAAAGTATTTGATAGAAGGCAGTTGGTGTTTGGGTCTGAGCCATTAATCTAGCCCTTGGCATCGGATCTATAATTTACTACAACACTACACAAACAAAGGGAGTTTATCAATTACAAGTTTAATTGTAATATCCTGGTAATAACCTGAAAACAAACACTACTTCCTTTTACAGTCCAATTTTGACTTATTTAATGGGTAAATATTCATGTTTTTCATAGTTATGTTGTGCAACCTATATGGTACAAGTTGGTGTTGACTGTATAAACAAAGGGAGTAATCTATTACATATATTTATATAGTAATATCCTGGTAATAACCTGTGAACAAACAAGACTTCCTTTTACAGTCCAGTTTCTGCTTAAGTACTCAGTAAATTGTGAATACATCTACAAGAACATACCCAGTACTTAAGAAGATGATCTATCCAGGAAACACTCTGGCCAATCAGAGCAGACTGGGCTTTGATGGGAGGGGGGCTTAAAGAGACAGGCGCTCCTTCAGAGCGTCTCATACAGAGGGTGAATAGAGAGACCTAGAACACAATACTTTAGCAAATTGAAGACTTTTTAAGGCCTACAATTTTGATCTTTTAATTTTAGACTTTTCAAGACCCCACAGAACCCTGAAGTTAGGACATCTTGTTGTTCACTAGTAAATGGTTAAAAAAAATGGCTACCAAGAGGGGAATGCCTCTGAATAATACAACTGTAATGGAATGGGAATTCAGCCTAATTATCAGGCAGGAGCTTTTGTTGTGAAAAACCAAATTGTGTTCAACGTCTAGGAGGGTAAATACTTTTGCAACCTAGCGTAGTTGTTGTAGTAATAGCACAATGATGCAGCTCATTTTCCTTGAACTCACCCTGATCCAGAACCTGCTCAGCTCTGTTTGTATCCAGTAGCAACCTGTTTTCTTGATGATCTTTGGGGGGGGAAAACAAAGTTTAGACAGGCTATTTAAAAAGATGTAAGCTGATTTAACAAGACAAGAAGGCACACATGGAGAAAAGTTTGACAGGTGAGTGTGAACCAAACATTAGCATACATTCACAACAGGAAAAGAAAAAAAAAAACAATTACATGCTCAATTGAATAACTATGGGTTAGCAGTATGCAACATAAAGAATATGTGATGCCTTTGTACCTGTTGAGTGCACCATATGCATCATAGAGTTCATATGACCTGGACTGACAGCTATGGGAACATTGGCCTCAGCTGGAATATGCTGAAACAGCTCTTTGGAGCCAGACTCCATGCAGTTCATGTAGGGGATGGCATGTTTGCTGTCCATGTAGTACATTATATAGAAGTTGCACATTTCATCATCAGCAGTACCACTGCAGACAAAACAAAAAAGTGGGTTGAATACATCACTACCTTTACTATACATAATAAATGGAGAAGCAAAGCATTAACACCTGCCTAATATATTATGACACTGTGACTGCTGCCTATTGTTACCTTTAGAGCCCTGCCAGTAAATTAGCAATATTTACTAACATTTGAACACTAACAGGTTTATTTTTTAACTGTTAAATGTCACGCTCAGAACATACCTTGGTCACAAATCTTTAACAATCAAATTTAAGAGATGCTCATCAAAATGTTTGCTTATGTTATGTGTTTATGTAAAACGGATATTGGCCAATATATCATTTTCAGATTGTTTAACTTTGAAAGACCTTTATCAGTATCTGCCTCTTAAATTTGGATCTCTGCATGTGTGAAGCTCTTTGAGCACAAGGCTCTTTGTATTACATGGGCCCATCATTCATGTCAATAAAACCACTGCAATGATGAAGTGATCTCATTCGGCAACATACTGTGATGGTCAATCAATTATGCGCAAGTAGACATTCTCGGTAGATGAATTTGTGTTCAAATTTGTTTATTAGGTTAAACCCCTTAAAATCCCAACATATAACACAATCATTACATAACAACAGAGGAGTGAGTGGATTACTAACTACAGTCAAATATAAACATTAGGTATAAACAGTAGGCATAATGATTGAATAACAATGGCAGTTCATCTTAAAGTGAGCAGACAGGGCATGTTTAAACAAACCAAGTAGTGAAATTGATCTTAGTTCAACAGGTAAATTATTCCAATCTGCTGGAGCCTTAAACTTAAGGCGGGACAGAGAAGTAGAGTTGAGTTGAGTGCCGAACTTCGTAGTTTGAGGTAAAAGGTACAAGATACTGTTGTAAATAAGGAGGATAAATGAAATAAATACATTTAAATATAAATTGAAGCCAGTGAGTATGTCTTCTAACACTTAGAGATGGCCATTTAAGTGCGACACAGTGATGAGTGAGAAAAGAACATCCAAGGAAAAATCTGCAGAGTCTATTATATACTGTTTTAAGTGGAACAAGGTCTGATTTAAATGCATTTTGATATACAACATCACAGTACATGCATAGCAGAGTGTTTCCGAGGACAGCAATCCGCTGAAAGAAGTCTGGTTAATTTGTTAGCTGTTAGTATGGCTATCACCAGACCAAGCTCAATCTTTTAAGATTGAACATTAGTCTGGGGAGTCTGCTCTGTATTTTCTACTGCACAAGAGGCGTGATAAACGGGCATAGTTCAAATTACTCTGTAAGCAATAGGATAGTCCTTCAACCAATCAGACCAGCTGACGTAGCAGCGACAGCGGCATCAATGGGTTGCTGCGCTTCGGTGCCTGCCATGTTGAATGTCAACAAAAAGCTGCTTGGTTGCTTCTCTATCGTCATTGTGTTAAACCCGCCAATAGCGCGCCAGGTGGATAAGCTAGTTTGTGATTGGTCCCCACAGATTTGTAACGGAAGCAGGATAGAATAATGTACAGGTTTCCAGCCTGAGCTGCAGGCCGAAATCAAATCGCCGGCAGATCGGGCTGGGTTTACCCAGTCTAGTCAGCTGTGGCAAAAAGTGGGGAAAGTGGAGCAACTCCTGTCCTCCTTGCTACATCGAGATGAATGAGGACAGAAACGGCCACATAAATAGTCCTAAAGAAGTCCCATTCACCGTGTCTCACTTCACTATTAATGGAAATGTTCAGTTTAATGTGAATTACAGCAGCTAGCTCACTTAACAACACCTCAGCTAATGTTGTGTCAACCCGCAGTGATTAAAACAGCAGCTGGGTGAATGAATTTGTCCACCATTAGCTAGCGATAGCAGTGCAGCACCTCATCACAGCACGACTCATTAAATATATGGCTGCTACCACAGCCCGTAAAGGGGGATAAAATGTGTGCCCGGACAGGTGGCTTTTGTCAGAAATGTATTCGCTGCAGGAGGAGGGTGGTGTAGAGTGACAGACAAAGGGTTGCAAATAAACAGCTACAGAGTTTACGTTGCTATGGATTTAGGATTCCAACCGTAGAGTTGGAACGGACTATTTTCTTTAGCGGAAGCAACACTATCGTTTTTAAATCAAGTAAAATCCTTTTTAAATCAATATTTTGTGTCACAGTAATGATTTATTTGGTAAGTAGCCATGTAATAAGCGGGATAATGTAGAGCGAAGCGGTCTTTGTAGTGAATACAACCCTGACGTGATCACTGAAAGTGATCAGGACCCTGACGCAAACTTGCAGGGTATGAACACGAGAAAGAAGACACGACGGGAAAAAAAAAACAAATCTGATGAATGAAACTTCGACCCGGATGCCACAGGCACAAACAATGGCAGATACCTGTGAAATAAAACAATCAATACGGGAGCTGAAGGATTTAATCCATGGAGAAATTAAAGACTTCAGAGCTGAATTTAAAGATTTCTGAGCTGATACAGAGAGGGACATTAAGAAAATAATGCAACAAATGAAGTATTTAAGACAAGATGTGGAGACAATGAACACAAGAGTATTAGAGCTAGAGACCAGGGTGAGTGAATTGGAAGATGAAAAACTGAAGGATCAGAAAACATTAAAACACCTCAACAGCTGTGTCATTGAGATGGGTAACCAGATGGACTATGTGGAAAATAAGTCCTGGCAAAATAATGTGTGTGCATCTACAACAACATAGCAGAGTAGAGTGAAGGGAAGGATGTGAAGGGACATGACTGCTATCATGCAGAAATTATTTAAAGATGTTCTGCTCATGGAAAATGAACCCCACATTACCCAAACACATAGAGTGGGTATATTAAAAGAAAGGGGCCGGTTCATAAAAGTGAAACATCAGTGGGCCTCATATAGAGCTGTACGTTAACAATTACAAAAGCAACAGGTCAAGTCACACATCCTGGCTCCAACAAAAACTCAAGTGTTCAATTAGGATGGCAATGCAACTATCTACAGCAGTGCAGAACGAGCAAGAGAGGATCTGGAGCGGAAAGGTTTCTACAAGTCGGATGGAGAAACAGAAACTTAATGGGAAAACGATATACAGTAAATGGGAATAAAAGAAAGATTCTACACTGAAGATTAAAAGACACTGTTGAACTGTAAGTGATAATTAATACAGCTATGGACTAATGGACCAAGTTCTCTCTCTCTGTTTCATTCGCTCTCTCTCTCTCTTTCTGTGTGTGTGTGTGTGTGTGTGTGTGTGCGCGCACGCACGTTTTGAGTGGGTACAATGTGGTGTGGAGGGGAGGGGATGTAAGGGCGGTGGGAGTGGGACTTTTGGGGTAATAAGATATTCCTGCATGGTCACTTCTGTTGACGAAGTAAATTCAAAACAAAACCGAGCAAGCTCGCCCCTCCCCCCATGTTTCCGTAACTGTCATGACTAACTGACTAACTGTCACTAACCCCCACCCACTCCCCCAACCATCTTGTCGGTGATTGGCTGGAGTGTTTGGTTGTATTTAGGTGCCTATCCTGTGCCTCTAGTGTTTGTTTGACATTTACAACCCCTGTGTTGTCTCCCGAGACCGGGCTTTTTCACAATGTATTCAGGGGGCAGGCAGATCAAGGAGAGATGCCTACAATTTGAGACAATAATGAAATCGCGCTGAAACCATGCAGGAACTCATAGTGCACCTTTAAGAAAACAACAAATGGCCTGGTAGATATATGGAGAATGCTTTCCCTGCATAATAAGGAATATTCATGTTACTCAGGGAGACATTTGGTCTATAACAGACTAGACTGCTTTTTATGTTCAAAAGCGATGTAACGGATTCGACTTCCGGTGGCGAGCTAGTTGGCATGGCTGCGTAATTTCACAGCTCCGGTATCAGCACTAAAATTCCCTACTTAATTCAACATTCTATTCACTCAAATCGATTAATATACACAATAATGAGCGGGGACAAATCCAAGAGAGGAGAAAGGACACAAAATAATGTGGGAAGAGAAATGGACCTTTATTTATCCAGGTAAGTTGATTGAGAACAAATTCTCATTTGCAACGACGACCTGTCACATTCACACAGTTACATTCATACCTGGAAGCTGCCCAGTACAACCACAGTCTGATCTGCTGGCCACTGAGCAGCTCCACTGGAGCGGTTGGGGTTTAGGGCCTTGCTCAAGGGCACTTCAGTGGTGGTAATGAGGGAGGGACAAGCTGCTCTTTCACTTTCCCCACCCAGATTTTATCCTGCCAGTCTGGGGATTGAACCGGCGACCTCCCGGTCCGGTAAGTCCTCATTGTTGGATTACGCTTTAACTGTTGATACCTTTGTATCATAGACTGAAAGCCACAAGACTTTTAGGTTTATCTAACTTTGCATTTTGAAGGCAGACAGAGTAAAACATTGTGGAGGTTAAACACTGGAATGCTATATGATGCAACTTTCATAACTGCAATGGAGACAGAACTAGGTATATACCTACAGGAAAATTACAACGGGGAGGTAAGCCCTAGTATATTATGGGATGCCTCCAAAGCAGTCCTAAGGGGTAAGATTATAGCCAGGACAGCAGAGATAAAAAAGATAAAAGCGCAAACACTATCAAACCTACAAGAGACATTAAGAGAACTTGAACAAACTTACATTTTTAATAAAGATCCTATTATTACTCAACAAATTAGAACTGCCAAGCAGGACATAGACAAAATATTAAGTAAGGAGGTTGAAAAAAAACCTTAGGTTTATGAAACAAAGATACTATGAGGCAGGCCCCAAAGCAGCAAAATTATTGGCTTGGAGACTTAAAAAACAAGCAATTCATAAGATAAGAGACCCTGTAACAAATAAGATATCTAGCAACTTAGATGACATACAAAAAGCATTTGAGACGTATTACAAATCTTTACACTCAAATCAATGATAAACGTATTCTATCAATAACTAGGGAGGAGATAGACAAAGCTATTTCAAGCTTAAACAACAAGTCACCCGGTACAGATGGTTTCCTCCCGGAATGGTATAAAACTATGAGAGAACACCTTATCCCTATATTAGACAGCTGTTTCAATCTTATTTTAAAAGAAGGATCTCCACCCCCATCTTGGAGGGAGGCTTTTATATCAGTTATTCCCAAGGAAGGAAAGGACATGATGGACTGTAAAGGATATAGGCCTATCAGTGTGCTAAACACGGACTACAAACTTTATGCCACTATCATAACAAAGAGGATGGAATACGTAATGCCCCAGCTAATAGATGAAGACCAAACGGGATTCATAAAGAATAGACAAACTCAATATAACATTAGGAGGGCCCTGCATGTTATTGAACATATTAACAAAGAAAACATTTGTTCTATTGTTTTAAGTCTGGATGCTGAAAAAGCTTTCGACTCTGTTGAGTGGGAATTTTCTATTTAGTAATGGCCAGATTTGGATTTACGAAAAAGTTCATAAGACGCATTCAGATACTCTACTCTTCCCCATTAGCAAGAATAAAGATTAACGGAAGCCTTTCTAATGCTATAAATTTGCAACGTGGCTGCAGGCAGGGCTGCCCTGCCAGCCCCAGCCTTTTCATTCATTGAACCCCTGGCTCAAGCAATACGACAGGAGACAGAATTGAAAGGCATATCTATAAGGGGAGAGAAATATAGAGTGAGTCTACATGCAGATGATGTGTTAGGCTCTGGTCTGCCCATACTGATGAAAATGCTGGAAACATATTGAACATAGTCAGGGTATGTTCTTAACATACAGAAAACCCAAGCTATTACATTCAGTTACTCCCCCCCACAAGAATGTGTTACAAAATACAATTTTAATTGGTTCTCCTCCAACATTAAGTACTTGGGAGTGTATTTACCTAAAGACCAATCACAACTATTTGATGTTAACTATAATCACATAAACAAAATGATATATGATGATCTTAATGGGTGGGGTTTTCTTCCTCTTTACTTTGGTGATAGAATCAGATCAGTTAAAATGAATACTCTCCCCAGATTATTATATATTTTTCTATCACTTCCAATCAAAATTCCGTTCAGAGAATGGAATAAGTATAGAGGTTTCTTTAACAAATACACCAATCCAGTCATTAATAGGATGTTTTGATAGGGAAAAAGAAATATTGTAAACAGAGAGTCAGTGGGTGAATTTTTCATAAAAAATATGGGGAGAAGTTGTTTGACACTTTCAACTCCAGAGAGAGATCAAACTACTTAGATGGCCGGCATATGACCCTGACTACATGCTGGCATTGATTGACTGTAGATACAGACAATGGGGGTATTCTGGTATCACTTGTTTATGCAAGATAGTTAAAAACTGGGAGCTTGCAAGTTTTGACTATCTTTGCCAGACTTATGTGTTGAGTAAGCAGGACATTTTCAGGTATCTACAACTTTGTGACTATTTTCGTAAAATGGTCAAAAGATCTAATCCAAGAGAGTTCACTACTGTTATTCAATTATTTGCTGATGCCTATAATTCTGGAGGTACCAAAGGACTAATAAGCAAGCTGTATTATAGCATCATATCACTGAAAAAGGTGTTCTGCCCACAGATGTTTGTGGTAAAAAAGAGACACTAAGTTGACTGTTTAAATATGCTTTTATTGTTAAGTATACAAAGTACTGTTGAGCTTTTATTCTGAAATGAAAACTTAGAGAGGAAACAGGAAGTAGAATTAGGAGACCTGTCAACAATGGGAGCGGCATGGCTGCATTTATTTAGTGCCTGAGTGCCTGAATGCTGAGGCTGAAGTTTTGGAAGCTGCTGCCGGAGCAGAAATTGAGGGCGCGTCCAGCGTCAGGAGCAGTGTCTCACCACAGACAATCAAACAGCGAACAGAGGCATACCTGGAAAATCAGGCTCAGGTCAGTTCTACACCTATCCAGTCACTTTTAGCCAAACCATTCACTCTCTCTGTTACAAAGACAAAGCAGGAAGACTCAAGCCTAGCCTTCCACCATGACGTCTCGCCCACAATGCCAAGTAATATACAACAGGGTGAGCAGTTACCTGTGTCAAAGCAGCAGGCACACCTGCCTCAGCACCCTAGCTCACACCCTCAGCCCACACATAATCAGGAACAGGGCACCGTTCCATTCAGACGTGCAAGCGGCCCAGATCGTTTTCCTAGGAATAACACTCAGGATTCCACAATTACTCCTGCCACCCACATGATAGACTTTGCTAAGTAAAAGAACACTACCAGGTTTGTTTTCCCCCATTCTCTTACTTTGTTGATTTTGTCTGCTGTCAGGCAAAGGCAAGAAACGATCCTAGTTTTGCCTTGACACACAGCCCTCGCACTCATCACCGCAATGAAAGGCCCACGGCAAGGCATGATGGTGTTAAAACCGTAAAAATCTGTCCACAAGACGGACGTGTCAGCAACAGCAGATTCAAGTGGAACACACAAAGAAGGGATGGACAAGAGAAACAACAGTGATCCAGTCAAATGTTGTCCACTTATAATAAACCTTATCCTTTGGAGAAATGTAGAGGCTTCAGGATGAAGCCATTGACAGAATGCAAGAACTTGCTGACAGAATACAAATGTTTCAGGTGCTGCTCTGCTACTCACATGTCTAGAAATTGTCCAGTAGAGCTTAAGTGCAACGAGTGTGAGAGTGATCGGCACTGCACGGTCATGCATCCAGAGGCAGCCATCTCACCAGCAATGTCTCCCACGACCGATCCATGCACGGAGCAGGAAAACAGCTCTCCTCCAGAGGTAACTTTAAGGTGCACTGAGGTCTGCGGAGAAGGTCTCCCGGCGCGATCTTGCGCAAAATATGCTTGGTCAAAGTTTACCCACAAGGACAAAGAACGCTCAGTCAAGATGTACGCAATCCTTGACGATCAAAGCAATCGCTCACTAGTCAAATCAGAGTTTTTCCAGCTTTTTGGCATCCAAGGTACCCTTTCACCTTACCTCATGAGGACCTGTGCTAGTACCACTGAAATGACTGGAAGGAAGGCTATGGGTTTCCAGATAGAAGCACTGAATGGTAAAGTGTGTTTGGACTTACCTCCACTAATCGAATGTAACGAGATCACGAGCAACAGAGAAGAGATCCCATCACCAGAGGTTGCTCTTTCCCATGCTCATTTGAAACCTATTGCACCTTACATCCCAGTGATTGATCCTGAAGTGCAGATTCTCATCTTGCTTGGAAGAGACCTCAATCGCGTCCACAAGGTGAGACAGCAAATCAATGGTCCCCATAACGCACCTTTCGCCCAGCATTTGGATTTAGGATGGGTGATAGTGGGGGAGGTCTGCATCAAGAGTGCCCACAAGCCTATGGTATCTGTCTTCAAGACCAATGTCCTGCAGAACGGACGTCCTTCTTCTCTGACACCATGTCAGAATCACATTTCTGTTAAAGACAAGGCAAGCTACGGCGGGGAGAACAGGCATATCTCCACTTATTTGCCTAGCAATCTTGATGCCAGAGTACCTGCAGAAGAGAAAATTAGACAAGGTGTGTTTATTACAAGAGAAAACGACAACACACCTGCTTTGTCTTTTGAGGATGAGACATTTCTGGACATCATGCAGAAAGAGTTCAAGCAAGATGAGCAAAACAGCTGGATTGCTCCACTACCATTCAGGTCTCTTAGACCAGTGCTTCCAAACAACCGTACTCAGGCCCTCTTGAGAACAGACATGCAGAGGAAGCTCCATCCCTGCATGACAATGAAGAATGTTGGTACTTACCTATCTATGGGGTGTACCATCCCTAGAAGCCGGGTCAAATATGTGTTGTGTTCGACTCGAGTGCACAAGAAGGTGGTCACTCTGTTAATGTCTTGCTCTCTGGCCCTGACTTGAATAGTTCACTGCTTGGAGTTCTGTTAAGGTTCAGACGAGAACCTGTGGCGGTAACAGCAGACATCCAACAAATGTTCGGTTTTTTTTGGGAGAGAGGACCACAGAAACTATTTAAGATTCCTCTGGTACAAAGATAACAACCTGACAAAAGAGATAGCAGAGTACCGAATGCGAGTGCACGTGTTCGGGAACAGCCCTTCACCTGCAGTGGCTATATACGGCCTTCGAAGAGCAGCCCAAGAAGGTGAACGGAAGTATGGATCTGACTCACGGCGTTTTGTTGATCGGCACTTTTACGTGGATGACTGTCTCATCTCCCTCCCGACTGAAGCAGAGACCATTGATCTGCTCAAGCGCACTCAAGCCTCACTGGCAGAATCAAATCTCAAACTGTACAAAATCGCCTCAAATAGTGTCAAAGTGATGCAAGCTTTCAAACCTGGAGATCTGGCTGCAGGGCTAAAAGACCTGAGCCTTGGTGATGAAGCTCTGCCTGTGCAAAGAAGTCTTGGGTTGTGCTGGGACATTGACTCTGATACTTTTACATTTAAAGTAGCAATCAGCAACAAGCCATTTACCAGATGTGGAGTGCTTTCTACCATCAATAGCCTCTTTGACCCATTAGGCTTAGTTGCACCAGTGACCATTCAGGGGCGAACAATGCTGAGAGAACTTTCTGTCGACGTTCCAGACTGGGACACAGAACTTCCTGCAGACAAGTTCAAAAAGTGGGAAACATTAATTACTGGAATGTGATCACCCGACGCACCCGGGGCAGTGCGGCTCAAAGTAAGCGGTGGGCTATTCTCTTTACATGCATGAGCACTCGAGCCGTGCATATAGAAGTTATAGAATCCTTGGACACAGCAAGTTGCATCAATGCCCTGCGGAGGTTTTTTGCTGTTAGAGGACCAGCGAAGCAGCTAAGATCAGATCAAGGTACGAACTTTGTTGGAGCAAGTTCGGAACTGGGTATGGGAAGAGACAATCCAAGCCAAGCGAACATCGGAAAGTACCTTCATGACAAAGGTTGTACATGGAAGTTCAACCCCCCTCATGCATCTCATATGGGAGGCGCATGGGAACGCATGATTGGCGTAACCCGGAAGATATTTGATTCCATGTTGCTGCGAACTAAACATACTCACCTGACTCATGAAGTCCTCTGTACTCTGATGGCAGAAGTGTCTGCTAAAGTCAATGCGAGACCATTAGTCCCTGTCTCCTCTGATCCTGCTTCGCCAACGCTATTGACTCCTACAATGCTTTTAACCCAAAAACCAGGTGTGTCTGCTCCAGCCGGTAGTTTCAGTGAAAATGATCTTTTCAAGTGTCATTGGAGACAAGTGCAGGCACTAGTAAATGAGTTCTGGGCCAGATGGAGAACTGAATACCTCCATACCCTTCAACCAAGACGGAAGTGGCATACAGCATGTCGGAACTTGCAAGTTGGAGACGTGCTTCTCAAACAGAGTCAGTCACCTCGCAACGAGTGGCCATTGGGTCTCGTCACTACTGCAATTCCAAGCAGTGATGGGAAGGTTCGCAAGTTAGAGGTCAGAACATCACAAGGCAAAGTGAAGACATTCTTAAGGCCCATTTCGGAAGTTGTCTTGCTTTTGCCGAGCAACAGTTGAGGTTCAAGTGGCATCAGTAAACCACAGATGTTTGTGGTAAAAAAGAGACACTAAGTTGACTGTTTAAATATGCTTTTATTGTTAAGTATACAAAGTACTGTTGAGCTTTTATTCTGAAATGAAAACTTAGAGAGGAAACAGGAAGTAGAATTAGGAGACCTGTCAACAATGGGAGCGGCATGGCTGCATTTGTTTAGTGCCTGAAGTTGAATCCTGAGCAATCCTCCATGTGTATCCCTCAGAAAGCAATGGCTGTAAGCATTTATTTTCCTTTACATGTTTATCATACCCTTCTCCGGGAACCATCACCTTATCGTGGTGGAGAGGTTTGTGTGTCCCTATGAACCTGAGGGCTGTGTTGTCTGGAGCTTTGTGCTCCTGGTAGGGTCTCCCAAGGCAAAGTGGTCTCAGGTGAGGGGCCAGACAAAGAATGGTTCAAAAATCCTATGAAAAATCGAGGAAGGGATGAAGTGACCCTGCCCGGAGGAAGCCCGGGGCCCCCGTCTGGAGCCAGGCCCAGATGGAGGGCTCGTCAGCGAGCGTCTGGTGGCCGGGTTTGCCACGGAGCCCGGTCGGGCACAGCCCGAAAAAGCTACGTGGCGGACATCCCTCCATCCCATGGGCCAACCACCTGTGGGAGGAACCGCTGGGTGCGCTGCCACATGGGTGGCAGTGAAGGTCACGGACCTTCGGCCTTCTTGGAGACCTTGAGTGGAGTCCTGCATGGGGCTCCAGTCGGGGTCTCCATAGTTCTGCTGGGGGACTTCAATGCGCACGTGGGTAATGATGGAGACACATGGAGAGGCGTGATTGGGAGGAACGGCTTCCCTGATCTAAACCAGAGTGGTTGTTTGTTGTTGGACTTCTGTGCTAGTCATGGATTGTCTATAACGAACACCATGTTCGAACATAGGGATGCTCATAAGTGTACTTGATACCAGAGCACCCTAGGCCAAAGGTCAATGATCGATTTTACAATCGTTTCATCTGATCTGAGGCCATATGTTTTGGACACTCGGGTGAAGAGAGGGGCGGAGCTGTCAACCGATCACCATCTGGTGGTGCGTTGGGTCAGGGGGTGCGGGAAGACTCTGGACAGACCTGGTAAGCCCAAACGGGTAGTGCGGGTAAATTGGGAACGTCTGGAGGAGGCCCCTGTCCGACAGACTTTCAACTCACACCTCCGGGCGGAGCTTTTCGTGCATCCCTGTGGAGGCTGGGGGGCATTAAACCTGAGTGGACAATGTTCAAAGTTTCCATTGCTGAAGCTGCGGTGAGGAGCTGTGGTCTTAGGGTCTTAGGTGCCTCAAGGGGCGGTAACCCACGAACACCGTGGTGGACACCGGTGGTCAGGGAAGCCGTCCCGATTGAAGAAGGAGTCTTTCCGGGATATGTTATCCCAGACGACTCCGGAGGCAGCTGCAAGGTACCGAAGGGGCTCGAAGGGCTGCAGCCTCTGCCGTGAAAGAGGCAAAGCAGCGGGTGTGGGAGAAGTTCGAGAAGACATGGAGAAGGACTTTCGGTCGGCACCAAGGTACTTCTGGAAAACCGTCGCCACCTCAGGAGGGGGAAGCGGGGAACCATCCAAGCTGTGTGAGGTGGTTAAACAACTCCACAGTGGCAAAGCCCCAGGAATTGATGAGATCCGTCCCAGAAATGCTTAAAGCTCTGGGTGTGGAGGGGTTGTCTTGGTTGACACGCCTCTTCAACATTGCGTGGAAGTCTGGGACGGTGCCTAAGGAGTGGCAGACCGGGGTGGTGGTTCCCCTTTTAAAAAAGGGGGGACCAGAGGGTGTGTGCCAATTACAGGGGTATCACACTTCTCAGCCTCCCGGTAAAGTCTACTCCAAGGTGCTGGAAAGGAGGGTTCGGTCGATAGTCGAATCTCAGGTTGAAGAGGAACAATGCGGATTCCGTCCCTGGTCGTGGAACAACGGACCAGATCTTTACTCTCGCAAGGATCCTGAGGGAGCCTGGGAGTATGCCCAACCAGTCTACATGTGTTTTGTGGATCTGGAGAAGGCGTATGACCGGGTGCCCCGGGAGATACTGTGGGAGGTGCTGCGGGAGTACAGGGTGAGGGGGTCCCTTCTCAGGGCCATCCAATCTCTGTACGACCAAAGCGAGAGCTGTGTCCGGGTTCTCGGCAGTAAGTCGGACTCGCTTTCAGGTGAGAGTTGGCCTCCGCCAGGGCTGCGCTTTGTCACCAATCCTGTTTGTAGTATTTATGGACAGGATATCGAGGCGTAGTCGGGTGGAGAGGGGTTGCAGTTCGGTGGGCTGGGGATCTCATCGCTGCTTTTTGCAGATGATGTGGTCCTGATGGCATCATCGGCCTGTGACCTTCAGCACTCACTGGATCGGTTCGCAGCCGAGTGTGAAGCGGCTGGGATGAGGATCAGCACCTCTAAATCGGAGGCCATGGTTCTCAGCAGGAAACCGATGGAGTGCCTTCTCCAGGTAGGGAATGAGTCCTTACCCCCAAGTGAAGGAGTTCAAGTACCTTGGGGGTCTTGTTCGCGAGTGAGGGGACAATGGAGTGGGAGATTGGTCGGAGAATCGGCACAGCAGGTGCGGTATTACATTCAATTTATCGCACCGCTAGATTTAAAAAGAGAGCTGAGCCAGAAGGCAAAGCTCTCAATCTACCGGTCAGTTTTTGTTCCTACCCTCACCTATGGTCATGAAGGCTGGGTCATGACCGAAAGAACAAGATCCAGGGTACAAGCGGCCGAAATGGGTTTCCTCAGGAGGGTAGCTGGCGTCTCCCTTAGAGATAGGGTGAGAAGCTCAGTTATCCGTGAGGAGCTCGGAGTAGAGCCGCTGCTCCTTTGCGTCGAAAGGAGCCAGTTGAGGTGGTTCGGGCATCTGGTAAGGATGCCCCCTGGGCGCCTCCCTAGGGAGGTGTTCCAGGCACGTCCAGCTGGGAGGAGGCCTCGGGGGAGACCCAGGACTAGGTGGAGGGATTATATCTCTAACCTGGCCTGGGAACGCCTCGGGATCCCCCAGTCGGAGCTGGTTAATGTGGCCCGGGAAAGGGAAGTTTGGGGTCCCCTGCTGGAGCTGCTACCCCCGCGACCCGACCCCGGATAAGCGGATGAAGATGGATGGATGGATGGATGTTTATCAGAGTATATTGATGTTTCTTTTATGGAAATGTATCTGAGTTTGTATTATTTAAATGCTATAATGTGCTGTAGCCTGCAAAGTTAATGTTAACGTAATATACAGTACTTACCTTAATTTACGCTTAACATACTTACCTGTTATTTGGCTGGACGTGTGTTTAGTTATCTTTTTTTTAATCTTCTCTTTTCTAGTTTTACACCTATTCAACTGTGTCATCATGACTTACCTGTTGTAAAGAAGTCAATAAAGCACACTCACTTCCTTGCTCTTTTGAAAAGGAGTATGGCTGGCTGTTTATTTATGTTAATGCTTGGATGCAAACGCATAAAGAGAACAGTACAGTAAAAAGCCAAATTATCGGAAGGATTCATTCACCACAACTATGGAGGCCAATGCAGAAGAAAAAGACGAAAAAGTGTTGTCAGTGTCGTCAGTGTCCAGTTCAAACACCACGTCTTTTGAAAAGGAGTTCGGCTGGCTGTTTATTTATGTTAACACTTGGATGCAAACGCATAAAGAGAAAAGTACAAAAGGACTCCACAGACTATGTGAAGCAACGCTGGGAAAGAGCTGGACATTGAAATTACCGAGGACATGTGTCTGGACAATACAATCATCCACAATCAACTCCTTGGCCTAGAGAGACTTTTACTGGAAAAATTTGATTTGCTTTTTTATTACCCCGAAGCAAAAGGCTAAACAAACAGGTAGCCAGTTATGCTGCTGGAGAGAATGTGGAGAAATCATGGTTGCTCATGCTCATGTCTTTTGGTCTTGCCCCGCTATCCAGACTTTTTGGAGAGATGTGGCAACAATCATTACAAGCCAGCCATGCCATTTTCAGGACTGGTCCAGATCCCAGCAAGGATCTCAGACAAAAAAAATTCACCCACTTCCACCACTAGGTGATGCTACAGCAGAAAACATGCGTTAGACCTTATAACTCCCAAACCATACATCGCACATAAAAAATACACACATCCACGCATTCCCTGAATTCAGCTGAATCGCCTGATATAGGCCACGCCCATTTCCGAAGACTTTTATTCGCGAAAAATCGGGATTTATCGTAAACCTACTTTTTCAAAGTCCTCCTACGCCGTGCGACCGATCTGCACGAAACTTGGTACATAGTATCTCCCGACCAACCTGACAAAAAGTTAGTTAGTGAATGAGTTAAAAGAATTTTTATCGGATGAAAATTGCGTAAATTACGCACAAACAAATTTGTGTAGCTAGCTACAAAAAACTAACTTTGCCATATCTCGGCCAAAATAAACGCTATCAAAGCAAAACTTTAGATTCATGTTTGCCATGACCCTCTGGGGCTCCCCAACACATTTTATGAAAATTGGCCACTAGAGGGCGCTACAAGTACAAAAAGTTTATATCTCATGAACGGCTCATCCGATTTTTACGAAATTTTGAGGGTACCATCTAGGGCCACTCCTGAGGCCACGCCTACAGTTTCGTCAAAGTGGGCGTGGCCTATAGGACCCACCTTTTGAATTCACCACTTACACTAATGTGAGCAACTTCATTTACAGTGTAGATGTACAATGGTTCATAGACCTCACATACCAAAAATGACATATGGACCACTAGGTGGCGCTATAATGACGTCAAACGTAATTTTGCCTATAACTCCCACATTACACATCACACATTAGAAAGCCCTTACATCCATGTGTTCCTTGAATCGAGCTGAATCTGACGATATAGGCCACGCCCAGATTTTTTGCAATATCGCGCAATGTGCAAAACCAACTTTTGCGAACTCCTCCTAGGCCGTGCGACCGATCTGCACGAAACCTGGTACGTAGCATCTCCAGATGGACCTGACCAAAAGATAACAAAATAATTTTGCTATGTTAAAGTAAGTGTGCATTTTGCAACCAAGCAAATTTTCCTAGCTAGCTACCAAACACGAACTTTACATCTCTGCCAAATTAAATGCTATCAGCATGAAAGATTATTGTTCAACATCGCACTACTTATTTTTTATTTTTTGCTCTTTTCCTATGTTTTTTTTAGTTGACAAGTAAAAAGTAAAACAAAAAAAAACGATGTAACATTGGTTGAAAGCTGTACTATTGGCAAAATAAATATGTCTGATCATGCAGCAGTCTACCTCACAACAACATTAAAAACTAGTATGCATAAAACAGTTTGGAGATTAAACAATTCACTTCTACAGGATAAGAAATTTGTAGAAAAAATTCAAAAGATAGTGTGAATATATAGAATTAAACAATATAGAGCAACATCATCAATAGAGCAAACTTTAGACATGGAAAAATTAACCTTTACAATCATAGAGCACACATACAAATGGAATAATATCTACCCCAAAGAAAAAATCTGTAAACTAAAATATCTCCATTTAAGACTTGTAATAATACCCAATACCCACTATCCTACCCTGCCCCCCTCTTTTGCAGTTATTGTTTATTAGATATTAATTTCTTTGTACATGTATAAAAAGGAAATGTGCAATGGAGTCAGAAGTGTTAACGATTGTCTGGAAGGGGGTGAAAGAACATTGCAATAAAGTGTAAAAAGATAAAGGACTCTACAGGTGAAGAGGGTGGCCTATAAATGCTATCAATAGTTAAACATTTATTTGCATGAAAGATTACCTTAACAAAAACACATTCAAAATGTAGAGGCTCAATTGTGGGTGTGATTAATTCAGAAACAGATCAGAGGAAACGTATATCGCCACACCTCCACCCCTGGAGCACCTATCAGATCTATATAAGATATAATTGTGAGGTTTATTTCGTTATCTGAGATGTTACTGTTAAGCCATGATTCAGACAGTGTAATAATGTTAGGTTTATGTAAAAAACAACCCATGCACGAAGTAAGTGAATTTTTGGCACAAGACTCCTAATGTTTAAAGCTGCACTATGAGTTCCTGCATGGTTTCAGCGCAATTACCGACAAGATGGTTGGGGGAGGGCGAGGGGGTGGGGTTTATGACCTGTGTTGTCTCCCGAGACCGGGCTTTTTCACAGTGTATTCAGGGGGCAGGCAGCTAGCGGATCAAGGAGAGATGCCTACGATCTACAGATACACTGACGCAATACAGGGTTGTAAATATTCCATAATTCACAAGTTTTAGCAGAATAGACACAGATACACAACACAAACAACAAAAAAATAAAATAAATAAACAAACACAAAACAGCCACACCCTTCAAAAACAACCCAGCACCCCCAGACACCGTATTCCAGAGCATTTCCATGAGTAAACCAAACTGTGTTGGTAAAGACCATATATTGAACTCAAGACTCAGTCTGTATTAATAAGAAAAAAGAAAGGAAAAGCGTAGCTCCAAATATTTTTAAAATAAAAAGTACACTACTTTACAAGCAGCATTTCCATACGCTAGCAGGCTCTACTTTTTACATTCTATGGCTGTAACATACCAAAGAATAAGAGGAAGTGACGCAGTCAGCTTTAAGAAAGCAGGATGTAAACAAACAGTTGACAACTGAGACTATCTACTTGTTGTATCTAACAACAATTAAAACACAAGAGGAGTGTTAACACCTAAAAAATGAGCACCTTAACAGTAGGTCATACCAGGGTTTCCTAAGCTAAGGCGGCCGCCTTAAGGCCCTGACACACCAACCCGATTATTGGCCATCGGACAGTCTGGCGAGGTCAGTGACTCGAGTCTGTTCCGTGTGTTCCGTGCCGTCGTCAAGTCGGAGGAGCCGTCGGCCTTCATTTGGAACGATTTGACCTTGTTGAATTGGAAGGTGGGCAGTCGGACTCAATGACCAATATGATTGGTGGAGTGCTAACCCGGAAACGACAAGCAGGATGAGCGTGACTAACGCCTCTCAAAATCTGACGAAAATCTTTTAAACTGACCTTTGTCGATCTGAAATGAAGACAGATTCAGCAAATGCATGGCCTATTTCTCGCTTAAAATGTTTTCAGAAACACATTTTGGTGAACTATTTTCGTAAAATATGAGATCGTATTCCGAACGAGCCGCCATTATGGTCGGGGAGAAGCCAGACCCACGTGACGCATTCGTCCAATCAGCTGCTGGGTTTAATTTTTTGGGCGACAAATAGAGCTGCAACGATTAATCGATTAGTTGTCAACTTTTAAATTAATTTTTAATTAATAATTAAACTATTTTGATAATTGATTAGTCGGTTTGAGTAATTTTTTTTAAGACAAAAGTAAAAATTCTTTGATTCCAGCTTGTTAAATGTGAATATTTTCTGTTATGGAGACATTATGTCTCGCGCACGTGCAGAATGTACACTCAAGTCGGCGTCGCTTCGGTGTGTTCCGAGTCCATTTCTGCTGAAGGTCAGCCGTTGGGTTGGTGTGTCAGAGCCTTTAGCAACACACGCCTGCCGCCTTAACTACGTTGTCAAAAAAGAAAAACGATATACGCTGTGTTACTCATTCCAAACCACACAGTTGACAACCTGCAGGTGAAGGCGGTGGAAACAGGCTCGGACAAGCTGCTGTGTACTTGTCAGTCTCGCAAGCGGTTTCAAGAAAGTGGCTGCATTTGTCCGACAATGCACAGAACATTAACCGGTACAATCCTACAGCTGTCCGCGGACACAGAGTGCGGAAAATGTGTCAGAGCCTCCCGGACAGGTGAACTGAGACTCCGTTTCCTGCTTGTCGGTCAATGGTTAATGATCGGTTAACATTTCATTTCATTGTTCTATCTTTTGGAAGGCTGGCTGCCAAAAATCACCACTTACTAGCTAATTAATTAGCCTGAGGTAAACGATAGCTATCAGTAAACAGAAGTGACGTGGTGGCTGGCGTCTGGTGTGCGCCAGTGTTTGTGTGTGTGTCAACCTGCCCCCCACGAAGCTCCGACATGCAGACAGCAGAGCAACAGAAGAAAGTAGCTGCACCTTCGCCAAAATGAAGACTGAAAAACAGAACTATTTTGGCACAAACATTTACTTGCCATGTGGCAGATAGCCACATAGATATAGATAGATAATAGATATAGATAATGTATTAATTATATATTATTATTAGTCTGTAATCTGTAGTCTATCGCAACGGTCTGAGGGCAAACCCCACCCTACCACCTTAACTAACAAATTTTCTGTGGGAAACCCTGCATACTGTAAATTTGTCTTGTGTGCTACAAGCTATTAGCTGCAGCCTCACCTCACTAGGTATCGATAATCGTTATCCAGGAGAAGTCGAATTGGACATGAAGGTAGCTTCAGCTTCTTTGTAGCAGCTGAAACGCCACTGTTTGCCATCAACAATAATGCACAGCGTGCAAGGATAATGGAGAAAATACTTCATATCGAGTTTTAATGCGGTCAATTAGAAAGTACAATCATAACATAACTGAGTTGTAAAATCGTATCTATAGTATTATAGACCTCTGTGCAGGGTGTTGGTTTCTGATAATAGGGTTGCATGATATTGACATAATGTGATATTGCGATATCGATTATGAATATTGCGATATATTAATTTAGATATTTTTAAACATGTAAAATTATAAAAGTTATTGGAAAACGTTTGTTTTCCTTGAGACCGCAGAGGGTGAGGGGTGGGAGAGGGTTTTTGTTCTTGTTCAATTTGTGTTGCTGTTCTGTATGTAAAAAAAAAGAAAAAAAACAATAAAAAATGTATCATTAAAAAAAAGTTATGAGAAAACGCATCAAAACAGATTCATAACAAATAAGTTTTCTTACAACACAAGGTTTATTTCACCTGACAGTCATATTGGACTGGTACAACATGAATACATAAATAACGACCATGTCTACAGAACAGGACATGTTTTACTGGTTGTACAGTATAAAATATATAAAAGAGAACAGGACAACTTTTCTTTCGCTTTTCTGATTCGTTCTGTTTAGTTATCTATTTCTTCACTTACTCTCTCTTACTCTGTCGAAATATGCACACACGTGGTACGCTACGGTTTGTCACGTAGTGGACCCGTGCGCTGATGTGTACTAACGTGCAAGTGGCACAGTAACTGGCTAATGAAATTGATCATTATAGCGTTTCAAGCGGGCTCTAAATCGAACACAACTAAAGGCTCGGACACACCAACCCGATTATCGGCCGTTGGACAGTCTGGCGAGGTCGGTGATTCGAGTCTGTTCGGTGTGTTCCATGCCGTCGTCAGTCGGAGGAGCCGCGGCATCCATTTTGGCCGATTTGACTTGTTGAATTGGCCAGTGGGCAGTCGGACTCAATGACCAATCTGACCGGTGGAGTGCTAGCCCTTGACTAGCGAATCAGTGCTTCTTCCACAAGAAGAAGCCCGAGAGCTGACAACGCCAGTATCTTCTTATTACTAGCCATCATATTTTCTTCCATTCAGCGAGTAATGACAACAACAACACTCTGATGAAAACAATGACTGACAACAGCGTGCTCTGTGTTTCCTAGGTCTAGAGAGATGTCATTTCCGGTTTTCATTTTTTGGGCGACAATACAGATTAGCGTCGTATGCTGTTATTGAGACGTATTACGTCTTGCGCACGCGCAGAATGTACGCTCAAGTCGGCGTTGCTTCGGTGTGTTCCGAGGCACTTTTTTGAGAGACGGGAGCCGCGACACTTTCGATATAATATTGCGCAACGTGATATCGCGATAACGATATTGAGTCGATATATCATGCACCCCTATCTGATAAGTCTTAAAACTCATGGATGTATCACTTAAACTGGCCTTACTGGATCTCATTTCATCATCTCATCTGGTGACAGCAATAAGTAGAGTAGACGAGTCAACCCCTTAGTCATTCAGCCAGTTCAGAATTGTGGCAATTGTCCAACATATTATCTATCTATTCAACTATCTATTCAAATCCAGATTATAGTCCACCCCCAAAAGCTCCAGGGGTCTTGTCCACTTGCAGAAAAATATGAGTACTTATATTGATGTAGTGTCCAAGATTTCCAAGAGTGACAACCTCTGAGATAAGAGATTTCCACATGGAAACATGGAATCACTGACCCACTTCACCATCATGGCTTTCCTTGCTAGTAGTGCTGCACGATTAATCTAATTGCAATTTCACTCTGTGTGATTACATAACCAAATTTTTTTTTGCAATTAAGTAAACAAAAGTTTGTGCTGTGCTCCACGTTGTAACACTCTTCACTTTACCGACAGTATTAACAGATGAAGTCACCGTGTCTTAAAGGTCCTATGACATGCTGCTCTTTGGATGCTTTTATATAGGCCTTAGTGGTCCCCTAATGCTGTATCTGAAGTCTCTTTTATATAGGCCTTAGTGGTCCCCTAATGCTGTATCTGAAGTCCGGAAATTCAGCCTTGGTGCAGAATTACAGCCACTAGAGCCAGTCCCACAATGAGCTTTCCTTAGCATGTGCCATTTATGTGTTTGTAGCTTTAAATGCTATTGAGGAGGAGAAAGGGGGGGCAAGGTGGAGGGTGGGGGTGTGGCCTTGACCAACTGCCATGCTTCGCTTGTTTGCAAGCCATGATGTCTCTCTCTTTCTCATGGGCGGGCCAAATGCTCTGGGCGGGCCAAATGCTCTTGCCCCTTATGACAACATAAGGGGGGAGATTCCAGATTCGCCCATCTGAGCTTTCATTTTCTCAAAGGTGGAGCAGCATACCCAGGGCTCGGTTTACACCTATCGCCATTTCTAGGCACTTGGGGACCATAGGCAGGCTAGGGGAACTCATATTTTTCATGCCATGGGACCTTTAAGAAGCTTTGTGTTTACTGTTAACTCATGGTCAAAAATGTCTATTTTGAAAAGATTGCTTTTTGTAATTTAATTATGTAAAATATTAAGTTATTTAAAAAAAACAGTATTGCACATTTTCTGTTCATGTATTTCTTTTTAGGTTCATTTAACTTTGTATGTTTAAACTGAGAAATGCACATACCTGTGCATCTTCCCTGTTACAATACCTTCATGAGATTTACATTTGGGACAATTTGGCAATGTGATGCATCCCTTGGTTCCTGGTTATAAAGCTCCCCCCCAAAGTGTAGACAGTGTTTTCAATATTATAAAAATAAATATAATATATTTATAAAAACACTGCATAAGCAATCAGACAGCAATTGTAAAGAAGCACAAGGTGTGCCAAGACTAGAAGAAAGCCACAGTGCCTGTCTATGCTAAATACCTGTAAGTTATATTCCAATACAAACACAGTTCAAAGGGAGCAAACAAGATATTATTCAAGTAGTCTGAATAAAACCTCGAAGAAACCATGGACACTTAAAAGGTACTTTTGAGATATAGGTAGGCTACAATGTGTGTAGAACTTACCCAATATACGTTTTGGAGGTTCTGCCCACCCCAGTAAACAAACATCTGGCTGCAATGGTGTCACCATACTTCACATTCACCTCCTTATTAGCAGGATAGAATGCCTGGAGAGAAAACACATTCACTGCCGAGCAGAGCAAACAGCACTCTACTTGAAAAACTGTTGTAATCAATATATTTTGGGTTGAATTCAGATATATTGGTAAGAATATACATCTAACCTTGTAATTATTAACTCCTTAAAGAACTGGGAACAACTTGGACAAGCTTTTAAACAATGACATATACGATTACTCTGATTTGGAGTCATATTTGTAAATCACATGAATGTCATCACAAATATGTAAGACGTTTAGCTACAATTACTAAATAGTGCAACTGTTTATACTGAGTTAGTGTTGTGCTACTCTTGTCTTTTAAACTTAGATCTACAAGAGCTGTCAGGAGACTGATCTACCTACCTAGACATACTCTGTCAACTGTCCTGAAATAACTAAATAAATGTTATGATTTGACACGATAAGTACAATTTAATTGGACTGGGTTTCTGTATGGGACAATGCAGGCAACAGTAAGCAGTGTGGTATTACATAAAACAGAACATTTTAATGTTTAAAATTGTTTTTTTGTTGCATTTTCCCTTTTTATTGATAGCAAAGAAGCAGACAGGAAACAAAAAGAGAGTCGGGTATGACACAGAACTGGTCAGACTCGACCCTGTGGACGTTTAGATTATATGGTATGCATGCGCCTTTAATCATTCCGCTACTGAGATACCCCAAACATGTCAGTTTTTAATTGCCTTCTGATGTGATAACTTACCTGTGGTAGCTGAGGGGATTGTCTCCCAATCAGGCTCCACTTCCCGTCTCGGATCCTGTAGCCACTGACCACTTTACCTGTGACAACAATACTCATCCAGGTTACCACTGCTACTGATAAAGTTACGCTGAAATTAATTGCTAAATTCTCTGGTATGACTCACCAAGGTGGTGTGTGTGGGTCCTGAAGGCAAACGGGTAGATGGGATATGAAGTGTAATCACAGGCGATGTCTGCATTTGTAACTAACAAAGAAAAATTAAGTGACGTCAAGGCAGGCCCAATCTGTAATCACTATACAGCCCCATTTCTGCCCCACCTGTCCTTTTATGCACTCCAACAGTAACATTTGTTGTGGATCATGGGGACTCAGAGAGTTTGGGCGGATAGCACCAATTGGTGCTAGAGCTGTTATTAGGGCCGAAGCACAAAAGCGCAAGGCCCCAACGGTGCCTTGTACTGAAAGTGCGAAGGAACCTATTGTTTTTGTAAGGATTATTTTTCCGAGTCCTTCGTCGCATTTTTGAGGGGGTTAGAATGCACAAAAACTCACAAAACTTTGCACACGCATCAGGCCTGGTGAAAAATTTTATATTTTAAGGGTTTCGGGAATAAGCGCACAAAAATGGCTCGCTAGCAACCCCTAGAATATTAAAGAAATTGAGCCCCTGCAGTACGTTTAACGTAGACTAACAGAACTTGGTACACATATGTAACATGTCAAGACGTACAAAAAAGCTCATTGGAGCTATAGCCTAAACCCCACAGGAAGCCATTTTGAATTGAAAGCTCGAGATTTGGCCATTTCCACATGTCGTACTTTAACGAACTCCTCCTAGAGATTTCATCCGATCAACTTCAAATTTGGTCTGTACCATCTTAAGACGTTGAAGATGAAAAGTTATTAAAAGAAAAACTTTTCATCATAGGGCATGGCCGTGGCGGGGGCGGCCATTTTGTATGTTTCGCCATTGAAACAGGAAGTGGGTGTAACTTGAGTGTACATTGTCCAACTGGCTCGAAACGTTTCAGGATTCATAACAGTCCAACCCTGACAACATCTACAGGCCGATATTGGCTCAAAGTCATAGCGCCCCCTAGTGGCAACACGAAGTAGACCTAAAAGTCAAGGTGCTATACTTTAACGAACTCCTCCTAGAGAGTTCATCTGATGGACTTCAAATTTGGTCTGCACCATCTCAACACCTTAAAGATGAAAAGTTATTAAAAGAAAAACTTTTCGTCAAATGGTGTGGGCGTGGCGGCCATTTTGATAAACGAAGAAGTTGTTGTAACTTTAGTGTACATTATCATATCTGCCCGAAATTTCTCAGGTTTGACAAGGGTCAAGGCCTGAGGACATCTACAGGCCAAAATTGATTTTTGGTCATAGCGCCCCCCGCTGGCAACTGGAAATCCGCCTTATATGACAAACATCATCCAATTTACATGAAACTTATAATGTGTGGTCTACATGTGATACTAAGCTGCCCGCTATACTTTAACCACACCCATGTACTTAGGCAACGCCCCCCTCTTATGGCTTTTGAACCGTTTAAGGTAGAGTCTTGTGTAAGGTATCATTGAAGTCAGCAGAGTTCCTTCTTCATGATTAAGCCATGCCCCCTTTCATAACTGGTGACCCATTTAAGGTAGTCTTGTGTGAGGTATCATTGAACTCAGCAGAGAGTTTCTTTTTGATTGGTGATGGTTTGACCTGCCCTCTATGCTGTAGCCACGCCCCTTTTTAATAATGTATGACCCGTTTGATGTAGTGTCTTATGTGAGGTATCAATGAGTACATTGATACCTCACATAAGACACTACATTTCATCTACAAAAAAGACCAATAAAAAAGGAAGTCTCTGTTGAGAGACTTCCTTTTTTATTGGTAAAGGTTTGCCCCGACCCCTATGCTTTGGCCACGCCCCCTTTCACAGCTAATTAACTGTATGACGTAGAGTCTTGTGTGAGGTATCATTGAACTCAGCAGGGAGTTCCCTTTTCATTGGTGATGATTTGTAGTGTCTGAGTGCCGCGCTAATGCACGGTCGCAAGGAGCGGCGTCCGTCAGTAACCCTGACGCGCGCAGAGGAGCGAGGGCCTGTCCAACACTTTAATTGTTATTGTCATTTCTTACAGCCAGTGAACATTTTAGCTTTTAATAATGTACAGTTTATTTTTGCCCAGACGCAGGGCTTTTAATTTAGGTTTAACACGTGTACTCCTTTTCCAACTATGCCCCCCCCTTCTTTGAGTGCCCCAGTCTGACCCACCACAAGCCCCTTCAAAAAGTGGTTTGTTCGAACTTCGCCATCTGTTAATGGCGATTTTGGATCCTGTTCTTCAGCCCCGAAGACACCAGAATGTTTAATTAAGGTTTTGCTGAAATATGAAAAAGGTCATGAGGCTTCTGGGTATTATTCTATGCTCATGCAGAACCTAGGGGATAGAGCTTGGTCAGCCCTCAAAAAGACATGGGAAAGGGATCTAAATATTACAGTGGATGATGAGGATAGCAACAGAATCTGTAGGAATATTAAAACTATGTCACGTGATGCGAGGTGCGCCTCATTCAGTTCAAGATTATGCATCGCTTCAGGTGAACAATACAAAGGCGGTGCTCTACTCTGCCTAAAGAATATTTACAACAGGCGCTGCAAAGAACAAGGCTAGGAGGACAAATTAATTGATTGATTGGTATATTATCAGTTGTAATCAACTCTATTTTGATACAAATTAAGTGTGATGCTGCTATTTTGCCATTTTAAAGATAAGCAATGCTGATTATAATCAGAAATTGTACAGCAGCTTTCAAACAAACGTTTGTTGACAGTTATAATTTCTCCAGGCCTCATTGGAAGAAAAACAAATCTGGCAGAGATGATGGCTTGGCCATGTTTTCCAGACAAGCCAATTAGATTAATTAAATATCTTAGCGCTTCACAAATTTACATCTAGGAAAAAATACATTAAACATACCTTTTTTTCCTGGAAGGATAACTGTGTCCACAGACATTAGCAGGTATATACCAGCAATGAATGGCTGCCTTTGTGGAGGGCACAAAGAGTCATAGTTATAGGGTAGGAGGCGGTAGAGTTTTAGTCACATTTTTATCAACAGAAAAGTTGCTTTTAAGTAAATACTTACGGTTTGGATGTCATTCTTAAGGTAAATCCTGAGCAATCTCTATGATGGTCTGGAGAACAAACCACAAACAATTAAAATTCAAAGTAAACATTTTTTTTTCATCTAAATGAGCACTATACCATCAAAGTTGACATAACACACTTAGTTTAGCGTTATGCCTAGGTCACATTACACAACTTTCCAAGTCGTCAGATTGCTGAACTGTACACACTACACATCTTGCTGTCTTGTAATCGGTAGGCTTAAAGTCATTGTAGTTTCACACTACATGACTGACCAGCGAAAGGTGGTCACACACGACAATTTTTTTATCAGGTGGAATCCCTGATGAGTATGTCTGGTCTCCAAACTATGTTTTGTCACGAAAACACACACAAGAAGTGACACGGGAAATTAGGTAATACCATGCGTGAGACAGAATTTTTTTGTTCAAGCAATCCGCGGAATTTTCCCTGTAGTCATGCTTGTTGATGTTGTCGTTGGCACACGTGTTCATGAAAATAGTCTATTAGGTACAACAACAACTTTGGTCCGTGTGGCAAATGCAACACATACAGTTCCTATAGTTACAGGCAACCCCTCCACCAGGTTTCCCCTCAACCCATGGCTCCCCGACAGGTCCAGATATTTAGCCTGCAGTCAGGGATGCATCGCAGACGCATTCCAGATATGTTTCACAGTTCACACATAACGCTTGAGCGCTGATTTGCTCCTCTGATCTCGGGATCTTGATTATTACAATTCATGTCACCAAAAGCCCCTAGCTGGCGGCGGCCCCGTGTACACGTCTGTTCTGGAGTGTAATTGAGCTTTTAGGTTTAACTAAGAACACTTTCATCTGCTCTGTAGCAATATCCTACATAATTGTGAATTCGGGTCCATTTTATGAACCTAAAAATATAAGGTTATTGTCTGCTGCTGGGCCCTGGGGACCTCAGTGCCGCAGACACCAAAGCATAGAACTTCAGAGAGCCGGAAATGACAGCAGGCGGGTGTCAGATCTGTGCAGAGCACCGGAACAAAAACACCGACACATTACTAACAGTGTGATAATAACATCCAAAACACAAGATTCACTCTCAGTGGTTTCTGTGACTTAAAAATACTTTCAAAATAGCATAATAGTTTAAAAATACAAAAACAGCCGAAATACACAGAGCTGCCTAGCTGGTTATGATCGCTCAGTAACATGAGGCGCAACCTGCAGCCAGGGACATGGAAATTGAAATAGAGCATTTCTTTATTTAATGTTTTTCAAATTCATTAAATAATCCATTATTAAATAGAGGAACTAAAAAAAGATCTTAAATATCTATAGTTCCTCTATTTAATAAAGGATACATTAATTAATTTGAAAACCAATTTATTAATTCCTGTTTTAATGTACAATTAAATACTAAATAAATTTCAATGTCCCTGGAGGTCCTTCATACTCAACGCCCAACCAACCTGGCTCACGTTTTCCAAGCGGTAAAAGACGTGTCTTGTGTACAGTATTAGGCCTAAAGTGCCTTTGGGTACCTTTTGAAGCACTATACGAATAAAATGTATATTATTCCTTTTATTATTATTATTATTATTAATAATAATAACAACATGCGCAATCAATATCAAATTAAAGTTTACAGTGTTTCCCTACAAAAGATTTTAAGAATTTGTATTCCACAATCCAAAAGAGTTGGAGATCCATCACAGTACCTGAGTGTTTGGTGGATGCTAAACTACAGAGAACTCTGGAGGATGTAGCTAGCTAGTAGTAAATATAAAACATTTTTCTAAGTAGATGTGTGTGAAAGTATATTTTTGGTCCTATTCCTCGTTCTCTTTCGTTTCTTTTTATTCTTTAGCATGTTTGCTGACTAAACTAAAAATATTGATATATCATAAATAAAACATTCCAGTTACAGCTGAGGGAAAAATGATTAAACAACATTTTGTTTCTGCTCGCAGACCTAATGTTTACTAAGAAGTGAAACTTCATGCAGGAGAATTTTGAATTGCTTTTACACTCTTGAATCTTTCGAAATCTTTCAGTGTTTCCCACACATCGACGAATTTGTGGCGGTGCGCCATACAATCAACACCGGCCGCCACATATTAAGTTTCGTTATTAAGGGTTTTTTTTTAACGCTATTTAAAACATGCAGCGTATTCGTTCAGCTGCATTTCCTTTCCCTGTTCTTCGCCGTCTCTCTGTTGCTCACGCGTCTCTCTCTCACACTCACACACTCTCTCACACACACACACACACACACACACACACACACACACACACACACACACACACACACACACACACACACACACACACACACACACACACAGCGTCTGTCTCCATCAAAACGAGAGAAAGACGGCTGGCGAAATTCACAAGTTCACGAAAGGTTGGTATCTCGTGAACACCTTTACACAATCACACATTAAAAAGTGCTATAATATAAATATTTTATATTCTGAATACAATGTTTTCAGTGTTAATGTTGGAGTCCCGACTCGATTGCGCCTGCTGTAGAAAGTTAACCAGTCGCAAGTTTGCGGTAAAATGCAGTTGGGTTGTCGAGGTCAAAACACTATATGTAGCAGCTGTGAATCTAATAAACTTATTATAAATAATGTTATGTCATTTCTTTACTCTTACACTGAATGTTTGCTGCTTCAATCCAGATGAGTATTGAAAAGTATTTTTTGCAACTAACAAACGCATGTGTTGTGGATGTGGACCAGCCTGAACCTGATGTATCAGTCTGAAACAGAGCTAAACAGTCCAACCAGTGCAATTAGTTACGTTATTAATTTGTTTACAATATTTTCAGGCTTCAACCAGTGCTGCTCAAGCAGAAAGACAGGGTCACTGGGAGAGAAAGAGATAGATTCGTTAAGCATTGAAGAAAGAGTATGAAAAGAGGACAGCATCCAACAGCGTGTCCTCCTCAGTTTTTGATACTTGATTGTTATGAAAATAAGTATTTCACCCCCTTGTGCGCGCGCACCACAAATAGCTTTCTAATCTGTGGGAAACACTGCCTTTACTGAATTAGATGTAACTGATTACATAAATAAGCTCTATTCAACAATGTTAGTCTTTCACTTCCATTAGGACTCACCTCTGAAAGCACTGATATCTCCATAATGGATCTGCAGCACAAAGTGGGACATTCCTGAATTTCTTCCAACTTTAAAACCAACATCTGATGAGATAACAGATAGAAGAACAGATGTTAGAAAAAGACATGAGACCACATGGAAACGTAAACAACTGAGGGACAAAAGATAGAAAGGCAGTATATAAACCACATACTTGACCATTTAGGATCTGTCTTCGCCTCATGTACTGTATTTTCAGTGGAACTAATTTCTACTTAAGAAAAAGTCTATGAAAACTGTGAGCTGTGAGGTCTGTGGATTATGGGCAGAAACATGACCCACACAAATACACAAACACAAATGACAATGCCTGTCAAACTAGTCAGCTGTGGTTCCTTTAAGCAGAAGTGTATACAAGTTTCTACTTGCGGAACGAATGCTCCGTGACATACAACTTGAGAGGTTTCTCATTTATTTGTCTCCTGACATATGAACAGTATGGGCCGTAGCATACAGCATTACATCCTAGGACATTTTCCCGACTGCCTTAAGCAATGTCACCCCCCTTGTGGCAGCCTCATCACTATGCGAGTAACCTTACACCGTTAACTAGATCCAGCATGAACAGTTACATGACATCTCCCCCCTTTTGAGTTGTAGGTTAACAGTTTGGAGCCAATAGAGTGCAACATCCCTTCTTAAGAAAATTAACAGTTTACAGCAGAGCCTGACCGATAAAGGATTTTTAAGGCCGATATCGATACAAATATTTGGTGATATAAAAATCTGATATTCTGCTATATCGGCCGATATATATTTTTTTTAAAATATCCAAAAACGCGTAACAAAACATAATCAGATTTCCCTAACATTAGTTATTTGTAGGTATTTATGAGTCCTCACTAAAATAATATGATAATGCAGTTTAAAAATAAACTTGTTTTATTGTCACAACAGAACAGAGGAACATCAAAATATATTAAAGTTCTGATAAATAAAATGTATAAAAATACAAACTTAAGATATGAAACTTAAAGGGTTAAACACGAGTGTTGCCAACAGGGACGTTGTAGAGTGCCCTCTGGTGGACAAACTATACAACGCCAACACTGTGTGAAGGGTGATTCGTCCGTTTTTATTTTATTTTTTAAATATTCATTTATCGGCCATTATAAATGCCAATACTGATAGTTTGGAAAATGCCTAATATTGGCCGATAATATCGGCCCACCGATATATCGGTCGGGCTCTAGTTTACAGCGGAAATCAAACCTAACCTTATGCGACTGTAACTCAAGCTTTTAACTCTTGAGGCACCTTCTACAAGTCTTATTAGTTTCTGTACATGATACACCATATACACCACATATGATTTTGTAAACAATATCAACATCAAAAGTGCTTTAAACAATGAACGTCAACATGTCCCTTTTAAATGTTAACAATAAACATGTCTCTTTTCCTTTAGTTTCTCCACATTTCACATGTATGCATTCTTCCCCCCTTCGATCAATACTTAATAAGATGGGGTAACCTGAGGTCATGAGGTAGACTGCTTATGCACCTCCATGCTGCTGGAGATTATTCTGCTCCAATAGGCAAGCTATGTGTTAATCACAAAGTCTTTCAGTCTCTTTGGTGGACGGATAATTCTCCCCCGTCGTCCAACCAGACTCACTGTCAAGTTTGACTACCACACTGTCCCCTGGATTGAGAGGTGGAAGTGGTCTGACGCCGTGGCGTTTGTTGTAGGGACACCTGTAGCTTCCTTTAGCCTTGGCATCAGCTTTACGCACTTTTGTGAGGTCGGGCCATTTTGGAAACAGTACTGTGTTGACTGTGGGCACTGTTGTTTTGATCTGTCGGACCATCATGAGCTGAGCAGGACTGCAACCCGTGGCATGCAGCAGAGTAGCTCTGTAGCTCATGAGAGCCAGGAACGGGTCAGCCTGCCAAAGAATCCTTTTCGCCGTTTGAACTGCCCTCTCAGCCTCCCCGTTGGACTGAGGGTAGTGGGGGCTGGAGGTAATGTGTTTAAAGTCCTTATTTGAAAACTGTCCTCCGTTGTCTGTGTATAGCTCGTCTGGACACCCCCACCTGGCAAATATGTTTTTAAGCCGTGCACAGGTGGTCTCACTCGTCATGTCAGGCAGATGGGCTATTTCGAGATAGCGAGAGAAATAATCAATAACAACCAGATAGGTCTGCTTGGCGTACTCACAGATGTCCGCTCCAATCTTTTGCCAGGGCCTTTGTGGTAGCGGTGTCGTTATCAGAGGATCCTTCCTTTGTGTTGGTCTGACCTCCATACATTCTGGGCATGTTGTCGCCAGGTCCTGGATCTCGCTCTCCAGCCCAGGCCACCACACGCTCATGTGCGCCCTCTCACGACATTTAGTGATGCCCTAGTGCCCATTGTGTGGGATGACGATGCGGTCGCCATAAAGCACAAGACCTTTTGACACAATCGGTCTATTTCTCCACTGGTGGTATGCTCTTGCTTGAGCTGGAATGTTACTTACATGTTTTGGCCAACACTCGATCACCTGTCTGCTCACCACCTGTAGTTCTCTGTCCATGCTTGTCTCCTGCTTGATCCTTTCCAGCTTCAGCGGTGACACAGGCCAGGGTGCATGAGCTGCCGCTTCAAATGCTGAGACATCACGTGTTAGTTCACACACTTCACTGTGTATGAGGGGTAGTGGCTGTCTAGATAGTGTGTCGGCTACTGTCAGTGTTTTTCCCGGAACATACTCTGCTGTGGGGTTGTACCTCATCAGACGCATAAGTAGGCGTTGGCACCTCAAGGGAACTGCGTATAAGTCTTTGTTATTAATCAGAGGAACCAATGATTTGTGGTCTGTGTGCACTGTGAACTCATTTAAGCCATACAGGTAAATGGAAAATCTTTCACAGGCCCAGACTACAGCCAGAGTCTCTTTTTCTATCTGTGCGTAGCGCTTTTCTGTATCAGTCAGTGCTCTAGAACAGAACGCTACTGATTTCAGTCCCTCAGGGTGTCATTACAGTAGCACACTACCCAGCCCATAGCTACTTGCGTCTGCACTCACTATTGTAAGTTTGTGTATATCAGGGTTCGGCAACCTTAGGCATTATGGCACGCGGGACCTTAATCAAAGGCACGCTGGCAATATGTGTGCAAGCAAGTTATTGATGTGTTGAAATCATGGTTGAAATGTTGAAGCACTCTCTCATCTGCATGCCAAATTACAACGTTCACAATTGCATTGCAAAACGGGGAAAGCCATTCACTGATGGAGAATATATAAAGGAGGCTTTCATCTGTAGCTCAGATGTTTTGTTTGATGGCTTACCAAACAAAGAGACAATAAAATCATTCCCATGTCAGCCAAAAGTGTTGAACGACACACAGAAGAAAGGGCAGAAAACGTAAGAGCGCAGCAGACAGGTGGTTTGAAAGAAGCCATGGTATTTAGCGTCGCACTTGATGAGAGTGTGGATGTAAATGACATACCACATTTGGCAGTCATGGCTAGATATGGTGATGTGACTGTAAGAGAGGAACTCTGCAGCTTTAAGCCAATGCTTGAAACAAAAAAAGGTGAGGACATAGCCAGAGTTTTTCTGGAGCATTTTGAGGTGCGAGGGATTAACATTAGCAAGATTTTTGCAGTGACAACAGATGGTGCCTCCGCCATGGTCAGGAAACAGCGAGGAGCAGTCACATTAATCGAGGAACAAGTTGGTCACCCCATCATGAAACTTCACTGCATTATACACCAAGAAAACCCGTGGGACGAACCGCTCCCTCTTTGTTGAGCCGTTTGAGGTCAACACAGATTCTCACATCCTTAGTCTTTTTTGGGACAGGAACCATAGGAGTGCACCACTCCGTCGGCTCTGCGATTTCCTCGATGACACCGCATTTCACCATCCTCCGCAGATCAGCCTTGACTTTAGGAAGCAGAGCGGCAGATACTTATGGCGTTATATATGTGCCTCATTCCTGAGCGAGTAATTGCATGTTTTGAGCACAGAGAACTATGTTTTGCAAGCACATTACATTGCATTTTGAACAGAACACTCGCAAAAAATAATTTAGTTTGAGTAAACAAAAACCTATTCCGTGCTCAAGAAATGTATTTGCATGTCTTTCTCTGCACGCAGGTAGACGCTGCTGCGCTCCGGTCATGTCTCCCTCGCTCTCAACCTCTTCACTCTGCACACTCAACTCTAAGATTATTATTTTTTTGGGGCATTTTAGGCCTTTATTTATATATATATATATATATTTATTAGGGCTGTCAATCGATTAAAAAATGTAATCTAATTAATTACATACTCATCGCATACATAATTAACGGTGCCTGAACCGATACTTTTTAAGAAAGTAAAAAAAAAGAAAAGAACAAAAAAGGGTACTAAACAACAGTTGGTGACATTAAAGAACGGCTTGTTTATTGCTAAGGCCATATGTTCAAAATTAAATGATTTAATAATAATGTATAACAATGACAATAACTTATTTCACTAGTAAATTGCTGTTGAACGACAAAAACAACAACCAGATAGGAAAAGGACATTTACAATAACTTCAAATGCACCACGACACTGTAGTTTCCAGTTTCATTGAAACGCACCGTCTGTGGTGTTCCTCCGACGGCAGCTGCAGATTGTTACATACCGGTGTTGAATCCTCTACAGTAAAACAGTCAAACTTTACACCGTTTAGTGTTAGCTGTCAGCATTTTAACCGTGTTTAATCGAGCTACTAGCTAGCGGTAGGCTAACGTTAGCTGCTGTTGAGTATTGTGTTAACTAGCGTCACATGCAGCGGGATTTGTGTTTCCTGTAACGTCTGTTTCAGAGCAGCAGAGAGAAGCGCAGACATATCAGTGGCACCAGATTTTCGTCTGTATGCAAACGTCAATATGGAATGGATTAATCTGCGTTAATTTTTTTAACGCGTTATTTTTTCTCAGATTAATCGAAATTAACGCGTTATTTTGACAGCCCTAATATATATATATACACACACATACATGAAAGGGGAGAGAGAGGGGGAACGACATGCAGCAAAGGGCCGCAGGTCGGAGTCGAACCCGGGCCCGCTGCGTCGAGGAGCAAACCCCTACACATGGGCGCCCGCTCCACCAATTGAGCTATCCAGGCGCCCTGCGCACTGAACTCTAGACACACTCGCTCAAATTTTCACAGAGTTATAAGTGTGCCACAAAACCAACCAATCGGAGAATTAAAGGTAAATTCTGATTAGCTGTTCGTCTCCAATTAGATTTCAAGTAGCAGGAAACAAAAATCTAGGAGGAACAGTCTTTTTCAGTCAACACCTGTTGTGGAGCTGTTCGACTAACGTTACTGGATTAAAACACATTTCGGTCAGTATTTTAATAATATGATTTTCCTGCTCGATGTTGTGCAGAACCCCACAGGCTAAAACTATGTTGCAGACTTTTATCTGCCGTTTATGGGTGATATCGCTGATGCAAGAAAGAGCCATCTGCCCTTAATCAATCTGATGGAGTGTTCCACCGTGGCCTGTGGGCGTACGTGTGCACTGTTACCTGCGCATAGAGGTCCTCTAAACGAGCCAGATCTGCAATTGCTAATATAGTGATCAACTGATGACTTCTCCTTCTCCTGTTAAACTGATTATATGCTGCACCGCAAGTCCACACTGACTTTCAGACCAGACGTGAGATTTTATCGCAGCCTACGCTCACGTTCAAATTGATAAATGCCTTGCTTTGCGTAGGAATCGGCGTACGCCCGTCCTACGCCTGTTTTAGGTCGTACGCACGTTTCATAAATGAGGGCCAGTGTCACTACATAGTTTGTCCACTAGGGAAGTGGTTCTCAAACTTTTTTCAATAATGTACCCTTTTTGAAATATGTTTTCAGCCAAGTACTCCCTGACCAGTGCAAAACATTTTGGTCGGAAAGAAAAAGCCTATATAAAGAGGTACAATACAGCGCTGTGCCATCAGAGTCTAATTTACTAAAAAATAACCTTGTAACTGACAAAGGCCATCACTAAATTCATGGCAAACCATTTTTGTCATCATGCAATACCACTAATAAGACATTGTAGTTGCATTGAACCAGAAGGCTTCCTTTTTTGCTGGATCATCAAGTGAATAGCAGTCATGAATGTGGTTACCATATAATAATCCGGGAACCATCACCTTATCGTGGTGGAGAGGTTTGTGTGTCCCTATGAACCTGAGGGCTGTGTTGTCTGGAGCTTTGTGCTCCTGGTAGGGTCTCCCAAGGCAAAGTGGTCTCAGGTGAGGGGCCAGACAAGGAATGGTTCAAAAATCCTATGAAAAATCGAGGAAGGGATGAAGTGACCCTACCCGGAGGAAGCCCGGGGCCCCTGTCTGGAGCCAGGGCCAGATGGAGGGCTCGTCAGCGAGCGTCTGGTGCCGGGTTTGTCTCTTTTCTTCTCCGGAGTTGCCCAGGGTGTGAGGCGCTGGGCGGGTGTGGGGATACTCACAAGCCCCCGGCTGAGCGCCACTACGTTGGAGTTTAACCCGGTGGACGAGAGGGTCGCCTCCCTACGACTGCGGGTTGTGGGGGGAAAACTCTGACTGTTGTTTGTGCATATGCACCAAACAAGAGTTCGGAGTATTCTGCCTTCTTGGAGACCTTGAGTGGAGTCCTGCATGGGGCTCCAGTCGGGGACTCCATAGTTCTGCTGGGGGACTTCAACGCGCACGTGGGCAATGATGGAGACACATGGAGAGGCGTGATTGGGAGGAACGGCCTCCCTGATCTAAACCAGAGTGGTTGTTTGTTGTTGGACTTCTGTGCTAGTCATGGATTGTCTATAACGAACACCATGTTCGAACATAGGGATGCTCATAAGTGTACTTGGTACCAGAGCACCCTAGGCCAAAGGTCAATGATCGATTTTATAATCGTTTCATCTGATCTGAGTCCGTATGTTTTGGACACTCGGGTGAAGAGAGGGGGCGGAGCTGTCAACCGATCACCATCTGGTGGTGAGTTGGGTCAGGGGGTGGGGGAAGACTCTGGACAGACCTGGTAAGCCCAAACGGGTAGTGCGGGTAAATTGGGAACGTCTGGAGGAGGCCCCTGTCTGGGGGCATTGAACCCGAGTGGACAATGTTCAAAGTTTCCATTGCTGAAGCTGCGGTGAGGAGCTGTGGTCTTAGGTGCCTCAAGGGGCGGTAACCCACGAACATCGTGGTGGACACCGGTGGTCAGGGAAGCCGTCCGACTGAAGAAGGAGTCTTTCCGGGATATGTTATCCCAGACGACTCCGGAGGCAGTTGCAAAGTACCGAAGGGCCCGAAGGGCTGCAGCCTCTGCCGTGAAAGAGGCAAAGCAGCGTGTGTGGGAGAAGTTCGGAGAAGACATGGAGAAGGACTTTCGGTCGGCACCAAGGTGGTTCTAGAAAACCATTCGCCACCTCAGGAGAGGGAAGCAGGGAACCATCCAAGCTGTGTACAGTAAGGATGGGACGCTGTTGACCTCAACTGAGGAGGTAATAGGGCGGTGGAAGGAGCACTTTGAGGAACTCCTAAATCCGACTAATACGCCCTCTATGGTAGAGGCAGAGCTGGAGGATGATGGGGGATTGGCGTCAATTTCCCTGGTGGAGGTTGCTGAGGTAGTTAAACAACTCCACAGTGGCAAAGCCCCAGGAATTGATGAGATCCGTCCAGAAATGCTTAAAGCTCTGGGTGTGGAGGGGTTGTCTTGGTTGACACGCCTCTTCAACATTGCGTGGAAGTCTGGGACGGTGCCTAAGGAGTGGCAGACCGGGGTGGTGGTTCCCCTTTTTAAAAGGGGGACCAGAGGGTGTGTGCCAATTACAGGGGTATCACACTTCTCAGCCTCCCCGGTAAAGTCTACTCAAGGTGCTGGAAAGGAGGGGTTCGGTCGATAGTCGAATCTCAGGTTGAAGAGGAACAATGCGGATTCCGTCCTGGTCGTGGAACAACGGACCAGATCTTTACTCTCGCAAGGATCCTGGAGGGAGCCTGGGAGTATGCCCAACCAGTCTACATGTGTTTTGTGGATCTGGAGAAGGCGTATGACCGGGTGCCCGGGAGATACTGTGGGAGGTGCTGCGGGAGTATGGGGTGAGGGGTCCCTTCTCAGGGCCATCCAATCTCTGTACGACCAAAGCGAGAGCTGTGTCCGGGTTCTCGGCAGTAAGTCGGACTCGTTTCAGGTGAGAGTTGGCCTCCGCCAGGGCTGCGCTTTGTCACCAATCCTGTTTGTAGTATTTATGGACAGGATATCGAGGCGTAGTCGGGGTGGAGAGGGGTTGCAGTTCGGTGGGCTGGGGATCTCATCGCTGCTTTTTGCAGATGATGTGGTCCTTATGGCATCATCGGCCTGTGACCTTCAGCACTCACTGGATCGGTTCGCAGCCGAGTGTGAAGCGGCTGGGATGAGGATCAGCACCTCTAAATCGGAGGCCATGGTTCTCAGCAGGAAACCGATGGAGTGCCTTCTCCAGGTAGGGAATGAGTCCTTACCCCAAGTGAAGGAGTTCAAGTACCTTGGGGTCTTGTTCGCGAGTGAGGGGACAATGGAGCGGGAGATTGGTCGGAGAATCGGCACAGCAGGTGCGGTATTACATTAAATTTATCGCACCGTTGTGACGAAAAGAGAGCTGAGCTAGAAGGCAAAGCTCTCAATCTACCAGTCAGTTTTTGTTCCTACCCTCACCTATGGTCATGAAGGCTGGGTCATGACCGAAAGAACAAGATCCAGGGTACAAGCGGCCAAAATGGGTTTCCTCAGGAGGGTAGCTGGCTTAGAGATAGGCTGAGAAGCTCAGTTATCCGTGAGGAGCTTGGAGTAGAGCCGCTGCTCCTTTGCGTCGAAAGGAGCCAGTTGAGGTGGTTCGGGCATCTGGTAAGGATGCCCCCTGGGCACCTCCCTAGGGAGGTGTTCCAGGCACGTCCAGCTGGGAGGAGGCCTCGGGGGAGACCCAGGACTAGGTGGAGGGATTATATCTCTAACCTGGCCTGGGAACGCCTCGGGATCCCCCAGTCAGAGCTGGTTAATGTGGCCCGGGAAAGGGAAGTTTGGGGTCCCCTGCTGGAGCTGCTACCCCCGCGACCCGACCCCGGATAAGCGGATGAAGATGGATGGATGGATGGATATAATAATGATAGTTCAGATCTTTTGAGTGGCAGAGCATTTCACAAATGTCAGATTGCAAGCAGCCACATCGCACTGAGGAACAGAATTCTACTTTCCGTACATGGCGAAACAAAGCAGTTGGCCAAAAAAACGTTTTTCATAAAATGATGTTGGTGAAGGAGGAACAGAATTCAGCTCAAGTGCAGTTATCATTACAACTACTCCTGTGTTTCTCCAAGTGCCAACTAGTAATAACCATAGTCTGGATATAAAGACGTGTACATGGGTGGTAATTCAGCCCTTTCCCCGTCAGCAGCAGCATGAGAATTAGTACTTGATTCTCCAACATAGAAATCGACCCCTCCATGCCAAAGCACAGGTACCTGCAGCCATGCACTCAGAAAAGCAAATTTAAATATTTACTGTAAAATGTCCTACTCAGTATGTTTTTTCTTCTATCTGTAAACACACACAGCAGGTCCGGTCTGGCTGTTGGACTATTTTAGACAAATCACAGCGAAACTCTTCACATGGCTAGATACAACTTAAGGTCAGTGAATACTGTAAATATGACTATTAGTAATCATGAACCAACCCTTTGAGAGACATACCTTTGGGTAA